>NC_081443.1:2986706-3011501 GCF_007210705.1 Tigriopus californicus
AACCCCCGAAGCGATAGCGATTTGAGTGGGACAAAAGAATAAAAAGCAAATGAAAAAAAGATCCTTGCAATAAAATAGACTTGAGAAAGAAATTGGCGACGAAAAGGTCAATTCCATCACATGAATCCCGTTGAAAAGAATTTCCCGTTGGTGAGGTTCGAGTCCACCGTGACTTCTGAGTAAGTATTGTACTGTTGTCAGCCGCTTTTGACACTTACGCGGTGCATAAATTTGATGGACCGGCTTCCCACTGCCCAGTAATGGGTCAATGCACAATTGTTGTCCTTGGCAGAGGGCCGCTAGGAAATGTCCCAGGAGTTAACTTTTACACGCCAAAACGAGTTGTAAAACTCCTCCTTCAGCGCTTTCCTGGTTGAGTTAAGTTAGAGTATGCATTTCTCTTGGGTGCATTTATCCTTCAGGATTTCTTTGGAAAACTAGAACAGAAATCAAGAACGCGTGGACAAACTTGAGTTGGGTTGGAAATGCCAAGAATCGAAAACATTTTCTCTTACGCATATCGGAATCGGGGGAGTATGAGGGGGTGAATGTTCTTGAGCCTTTGAGGAAAAAGTTTTCCGTTTTAAACTTTGGACTTTCTCTAGAAAATTGCTTTCGTATTAATAAGAAACATTACTTAGGGCATTTAATATTCGAGTTTACTGGATCCGTTTCAAATATTTCATCCTGGGTATCGAAGTCCCCTAAATGCCAGTTAGTAGAGACCATTTCCCATTTTGTCTATATCTTCCTTAGACTCTTGAAATATCGACCGTGAAAGGTCCAATATTTCTGTCTCGGAGTAACCCTGAGTCATATGAATCCCTAATATATTCGTAAAATAAGAAACTTAGATTGTTGCAGTTAAAGCTTAGTCACTTTTATAACATGTTATTATAAAAGGGTCTTTGCTAAGTTATATCTTTAATTTTTTTACCTGACCGAGCGATGGCTAAGAGTTAGCATAGCCAGATTTTGTGCTCAAATTTGGACAAGTTCATTCTTTTGGCTAGATGGTTTGATCATATTAAAACTAATTTTGAGTAAGACGAATGGTTCAGGCGATACGACTCTTTCTCTTCCTTTTTAAGTCTATCTCTCTAGAAGTCTGAAGGTTATTTCACCTAGAACATGGACTAACCATGTATTGGTTTGTGTTTTCAGGTTGGGGCATGTGGCACAAGCAGCAAGAGGAGTTGGTCAATCAGCTCCAGGAGCGTGATTTCCAGATCCAAAAAGACTTTCATCAGCCCACGGGTACCCTGGTCACCTCCACGGAGATGCCCGTGCCCTCTTTCAAATTGGAATCCAATACCAGTGTTGTCATATCCGCCGGACAAACGGCTTACCTCCATTGTCTGATCCAAAATCTGGGGGATCGAAGCGTGAGTATTCTGCTCATTTGAATGTACCATGTCGTGACTGATTGGCCTGATTTGGAGACTCCCGGGTCTCCTCAGACCCATCTCATAAAGTTTAAAGCAGACCAATGTCATGCAAACGTGCTAGATAAGAAGGGAAAAAACCAACGAGTCGACGTGACAAACAGCTATTTTACCGATCCTCAGCTCACACTCTGGTACGCAAGTGTGACGTGATGTTCCTCAAGGTTGATCTTAATCGTCCAAGGGATCCTCATTCTAGCCTAGTTACTCGTCCGTCGAGCGTAGAAACGCTTGTAGAAAGAAAACACAAAATCGACAAAAATAGGAAGAAAATTCAACTTGACAAGCTTTTTATTGCCATGTGGTTGGCTGTAAGCTGATGCCAACCTTGCTCGCAAACCAGCCATTCGGCCTTAAGGGCAAGCATGCATGCAGCCTCCTCATCGTCAACCACAAGTCAGTTAGTCTTATATTGAGTTACCTTGGTTTTCTTGATCTATGGAGGGCTCAAGGCTATGCAACTTACTACCTCTTTGGTGCGGTCTGGACAAATGGGAAATTTGGCGGAACCCAAGAAGATTCCTTTGATATGAAAAGCGCACTTGATCTCTATGCAATCTTGGGTATTTCTGGTTTTGAGCAGATTCCAATCTTCACTGAGATTTATGTGCTCTTCTTGTCAGGGTGTACCTCGAGTAGGTAGGAAGTAATATTACCAAACTCATCCTTCATATCCTAATGAATACAAAATAACACCTCCTGAGACTCTAGTATCATTGTCAAAGAAAGTTAGTGTGCTGAGAGCTCTCTTGAACTAATAGCAAAGTACTTATGTACTCCGTAGAAAGTTGAATGAAGGAAAGAGCTAGTACAAAACTTGACGACATGGAGCAGCTTGAAGCAAACACTCATTAAGAGTGCTAAGTGACATTGAGAAGGTCAACAAAAGACAGCTAGACGGGTAATTACAATAATATTTTACACTGGACCTCCCGTTTACTTCAGAGTAGTATTTCGAGACATATGGAACCTAAGTGATGAATAGTGTCCCAAGTTTCTATCCTAGACTTGATCGAAGAAGGCTGTTCGTAGCAGGAAAATTCGTGCTTAAATGATTACTCATAAACAAAGGAGTGGTAGCGTGGCTCTTAGCAACATCTGAATTAAAAAAGCAAGGATAATTTATCCTTATGTATGATATTTCTAGCAGCTAGATATGTTCAAACCTAATTCATGAACATTGGTTCTTTGCTGAAATCACTTTGCTCTGTAGTTAACGCTCAATGTCTTTGGAATTAAAAATTAAACAGGTCCAAAGATGTTTCACTAGGAGCATCACAGGAATAAGAGAGCTCTCGTTTTGGGAAAGACTAAAAGGTTGAAATTGTACAATATTCAACGAAGGTACGAAAGTATTTAATATTTCAACTTTTCAATAGCATCCATGAGCTTTGTTCCAACCCAGGATTTATGGTCAATTCTAGTGACTGTAGAGGCTTTATGTGCGTATTGAGAGCACCTTCAAGTCCTCGAGAATCCAGGCTAGTTCGAACAATGAAGTCCACTTCCCTTCTTTCTCGGGCTCCTTCATTGTTTAATTTGCTTCCCTCTAACATTCGTAGGGAATATGTAGGCGTTGATCGTTTTTCAGGATTCAAGTCAGGCTACTGTAGGAAAAGTTTTTGACCAAAATTTCTGATCAACCTGATATTAAAGAGCCAACCAGATCCTCCAACTCTAATTCGGTGGTGGAGCAGATATAATATGAAAGTAAGGCGTAACAAAAAATATCAGCTCTTTCTGAATTTTGACTTGCTGGGTATGTCATTCTCAGTAAGTCCATAAAAAATAAAAATGAAAACGTAGTACATAGGGCTATAAAGCGTGATTTAGAGGACTCCTAACACTCGAACATGTTCAGTTTGTCCCAGAAAACTCGAGGGACAAAAAACATCGCTCGAATTTGGAAGAGCCATTTCATTCTCGAAATTTGATCTCCACTGAACAAACTATGGGGACGTTTAGGCAAGCTCTGCCAGGTTCGGTTGTTTGCTGGTACCAGTGTCAGCGATGCAAGTTTGGAGCTTCAAAAATGTTTTTGAGAAGCTGACCCTTCTTTCACAATATCACTATATGAGGAAAGGTCAGCTTCGTTAAAACCAGTTCGAAACGCCAATTTTGCATCACTGGCATTGGCAGTCAAGTTTGTTTGCTGGTACCAGCGCTTGCCTAAATGTCCGAATATTAGTTACCCCTAACTACGAATTCGCCCGGCCAACGTAGCTAGCCATCACATCATTCGTATGCAGTTCCGATAGGCAGTGTCGGAGTCACTAATCAGAAAGTGAGATATTTTGTAGTGGTATAAAAGAAAAAAAACACTTCAATAGCTCTTAAAGTGAAGTGATATATGTTTCGATGAAAAGTTATGAAAGATTGGCATAGCTTCGTGAACTGAGCCATAATGTGTACCATTCCACTTTTTTTGTAAGCGACCATGCTGTAACTATTTCGTGCTGTCTTGCGAGAGAGAAATAATTATGGTAATTCATTTCCCAAAACAACTGGGCTGGTGCAATTTGCATGCGATTAGCAATTACAGCACTCAGAACGAACTGCCATCTGTATTAGCTTGGAACGAAAGGTTCCATTATGTACCAGAAATTGACAACAAACTAATTAAGGAACACAGGATTGCGCTCTTCCTCGCTTGCGTACCTTATTCCAGCTTTGATCTATCTTTTGGCTCTTGACGTGTTGGATGGCATTTTGCAGACTTGAAATATTGGCAAAAACTCGAGGGTTCTTTGTTTTCCGCAACTTTGTCCGAGGAACGTCATCAAAACAAATCATTCTTGTGTTTGTCCTCGGCCTGGCAGTTGGAAGGAACACTGGAACAACTGGGACCACACCACTTCCCATCTGGCTAAGCGGCCACAAGAAAGACTAAGGAAATGTGAGCCAGCCTTCGATAAACGCTGAACAAAACGAGAAAATCAAAAGAGAGCTGTTGACTCCGTATTCACGAGCTTTGTCCCACTCAAATCGCTATCGCTTCGGGGGTTCCAAATCCCAGACAGGGTTACAATGTTCCACGAGTTCCCAAGTTTTAGGAGTTTTGCATTATGTGAAGGTGACCATCTACAGAACATTTGACTCAAGTGAACACTTCTCGACCGAGAACTTACAACGAGTATCCGTGACAGGTTAGTTCCTTAGACACCACCCTTGTTATATAATTTCATGCAATATCTAAATCTGTCCGCTTAAGATTGCCTGCGTTTTTATGTTTCCATTGTCCGTGTCTTCCACGCTGTCCCAACCACCAACCATGAGTGCCCGAGGACAAAAACGTCTTTCTCCCCAAACCACGCTTTTCATATCAGTCATGAGCTTAAGAAGTTCTCGGTCGCCATCTCGCCAATAAATGACTGGCCATAAAAGAAAACTGGCAATCCAAAAGGATTCATTTATCAAGGGTAAATTCCATTTGACTCGCTCGAGGACCAATCTAGTCACACTGACGCATCCAGCTGATTTGGGCCAACGTCTTTTGAGAATTAGGAGTGAAGCCCAAACAGTTACCAAAGAACTTCATTTTTGGAATTAATGTTGGTCGTCGGCCTTTGAGCGTTGTTGTGTCAGGCCAGGCAACCAAAGCAAAAGAAACGGTTTGTGTTCTCATGTCCGTCGGCTGGCACTCTTGGATTCCATGTCCCAAAGTCCTTAATTCCGCAATGAAAAAGCTTGTCATAACTACTGAACTAGCCGGCGAGGTGCTCTTTCTAGCTGTACGTACGGCAGGAACCGTGGAACTGCTTGGATTGACGAGCGTACAAAAAGGCCCAATAACAGATACTGAGGAGGCTCTTCATGCCAAGTTTCCAGTCTTCAGTCTTCGTGTCTTTAAAGGAACGAAAGACCGACAGAGAGATATACCCAACACCAAACGACAACCTTTCCCTCTTGTCCCAACTGCCTTGGTTTGTGTGTCCAGAGAATCTGCCCACGAGTGTCCTGGATGAAATCAATACCGATCTCTCAATACAGTCAGACGACGCCATTTCCAACTGTTTCCAATGGTTGGAAAGCAAAGCATGACGAAATCCGGTCTGAGGCGATGACGGATGGTCAAATGCCTTCACTCAAGAGCCAAACCAAAGGCCAAAGGAGGGGAAAGCAAATCGACCTTTTCAATGACCTCTAAAAGAGAAGAACGAATAAGATAAATATCGCGAAACTCGAGAGTAGAACATTTGACAAATGGAATCCGTCCGGAAAGGCGTCTCACTCGGTTTATCTCGTTTGCGGTCTTTCTCCGTCCTTTGCCCATTGTACAACATGGTGGTGGCATAAGTTTTTCTTCAAAGACAGGATGACTGCCCAGATTCTCTCCAATTCCCTTCCCCCCATCTTTCTCCATATAATTTTTCACCCACTGTTTCCTGGTTCAGTCTGGGTCCAAGTTTGAGACAGTACACTGTGCAAAGCATCGAGACAAAAACAGACGAGCGTAAAAGTAGACAGTTCTGCTTTAGTTTGGGTCCAGTTGTTTGAAGCGGCCCCAGGACCAAACTTCGCCGCATCGTGACTTCTAAATAAATGATTACCATCTCATCTCCTGTGCGTACATCACGCATTACAAGATCACGAGGAAGGTGCTCACAAGACAGACACTTGATGGTGTGATGCCGCTCATGCTGAAGGACAAACATACCGCGAACCAATACCAGGGGGAAAGTGTCCGAAGTCTGGAATAATGGAAACTTTCTGGGTTAGAAAGAATTGAAACTCTGACAAAAGCCGTCATTGGCATAACGATCCTTCTTGTCTAAATAAAAGACGAGTTGGGTTGAGTTGGCAGTCAGTCCATGTTGTGGTAGAATGCCCACAGGGAAACCCGGCCTCAATCCCCACTTGCAGGGGCTGCTCGACCGCCAGCTTTGCAAGTGGAAAAGTTTTCTCGCCAAACTATTTGAATCCTCTTCGTTTTGAAATGAAATCAGCCTCCGTCTCCTCCCCAACACCGAGGCGTTATATGCCTGCCACTCTGGCTGTTACATGTATACATTCTATATATATGAGAGGCAGGACTACTTCGTCCTTGGGTGTCTAAACCACAGATGTGTGGATCCAAAAAGTTGCTAAAACCATGGGATCTGCCACCTCCTCCCTGGAGTGTTGTAAACTGTGGAGGCGTCGCAAAGAGTCGAGATAAACCACCAAACACTTCTGGGTGGCTGTGCCTGATGGTCCTCTGCTATTAATTGTAATGAGACTTTGAAGACACTTAAAAACATGCCGCCTGTTGAATAAGGGCCTAAGATCTTCATTGAGTTTGAGATGATAAATGAAACTGAGTTAAAGCCTGATTCAAATCCTGCCTATGATATCAGGAGAGAGCTCTCAAAAAATCATGTAGGCCCATGTGCGGCCTTTTAAAGTACATGTAATTTCATTCGAATGGATCCGTGTCAAGAGCCAAGCAGAATCTGGCTAACTCTCTCACTGTGACTCGAGAGCTTCCTTGAGAAATGCCAATGTGGTCGTAGGGGTGTCGGTGGTGTTGCTCCCACCAAACTCTTCCTCGAAAGGCTTGGTTAGTCTTCCCTCGCCAAGATTGGGAGCAACTTTGGGAAGTTGGAACTATTCAGGGTGCGTGAGCTTTGGGCCAGTTCCCTGGTTCCATCCTATTTCCTAGTTTGTTTGCCCACTTTGGAGTGGCAAGTAGAAATGAAGCTAGCAGTCTCTTCAAAGAACGATGCCATTTATCACCCAGGGAAAACTTTCCCTTGCCTTTGTCACCAGAGCTCTCTATTTCAATTCAGGGCGGACTTGTTCCAACTTTCGATCAAAAATATCAGTGTCGCTTAATGACCTGTGAAATCTTCCCCCTCGGCTTTTACGGAGTCTGCGTTCGAAGGGTTCAATCCGTATGGAGACTATTTTACTCTTTTCAAGTCTGGGGTACATCTGAATCGACGTGTCAAAGGAAGTCGGTTCAAATTGTGATACCATGTGTTCTGTCCTCTGACAGCTGACACAGAATGCCCTTTGATCAATGTTTGATTGGGGACCCTTAGTTTTGACGGAACGCCGTGGGAGGAGGACAATCTCAAGTCCCAACTGTGGGTGTAAGGAACTTCTTCAAGCCCATGACTAAAGTTTCGAGAAAATTAGCGGCAGAGCTCTGCGGGGCAAATAAATTGAATTGTTCCACGAGCCTTTCTCTCTCTTTCTCTCCCCTTGGCTTCATATCCCTCAATCCCGGGGGGACTTGCGACTTGCTTGAAAATGCTCCCCCGAGGGGCCTGAATTGAAAACCAACTCATTAAGGACCGCCCCAAGCCACTGTTGTACTCTGCAAGAGAAACACAGAATACAAGTCTAGGGCCAAGTAGGATAATATTTGCTTCCAAGATGAACCGCATGATAGCTTTGCCCCTCTTTGCCCCTCTTCGCCCCTTTGGTAGTCAGATAGCTCAATAGCCTTGGAATTGAAAACAAACTCCCGGTTCTAAATCTAGTAAACCTCCTCGCGCCAACTTGACATTTCCCCTCTACATAGTACATACGTACAGTACTGTCGCTCATGTTTCCACATCTCCTGTTTTTATAGGTTTCCTGGATCCGGAGAAGTGATTTGATGGTGCTAACCATCGGAGAGATAGCCTACACCCAAGATAAGCGTTTCACACCCATCCACGAGAATGGCTCTGAGGTTTGGATCTTGAAGATCAAGAGCCCGGAAGTGGATGACACCGGCGAATATGAGTGCCAACTTTCTTACCACGAAGATGAGGAGCAGCGATACTCATTAGCGTTCTCTCTCAAAGTGCTAAGTAAGTATGAACAACTTGGAAACAAAGATAAACGCTCCCATTGAGCATTGCAGAGCTCAAAATGTGAGGCTTTCTTGACAAAGAGAAACACGTTGTCAAGACTCAAGGATATTTCTTGGTTGCCATCCAGTGTTTATTTTCTGAATTTGGCGTAAACTCGATTGAACTCATAGTCTTCAAGACTTTTTTCCGTGTCAATAAACAGAGTAGACCTTTTCCTGTTTTTTTTCTGAGAACATCACTCGTTCACAGTTAACGATTCGTAACCTTGATTTCGTTTTTGATCAGCGCCGATTGGATAAATAAATGCTCTCTTTTTAGTCAAACGAACCAACCCTTTCAACGACGACAACAACAATAAAATCTAACCAATAACTAAGCAACAACATCAATGGTTTCGAAAATCGAGCCCAAGCATTATGCGCTCGGAAGGGATTTGGGTGCCCTCAATAAAAGAAAGGGAGCACTTTCCATTGACCCTATTAACAATATTGACCATAGAATTGGCCTTTTGGCTCGGTCCTAAGGATTGCTGGATGTCGTGAGTGCGAAGCCAATTGTGAATTGAATTGCATCAAATCCCCAAAGATTCATCTCATCCTTATGTTCCCTCAGAAAATGGTTTAAATACCTACCTTCAGATTGCGCTTTGATTTTTTTGTACGAGCTAGCAGTTCCACGGACTTTTCCACGTTGATTTGCTATCGTAATTGACATGAGTTGTCTTTTGCAAAATTTGGCCAAATCTGATATTTATTTTCTTTACGGCGAATACCATCGATGCATAACTTCTTTGGTTCATGTTATCTTACACTAAGTGGGCCCTCGCTTTACAGTCCGAGGTAGCTGGCAAACTGAAATTACGAACTAATTGATCTTGCCTTGTTGTGTTATTTATAGCTCACAAAGATATTTCTCCACTATTTCCCCTCTCGAAACCCATTCTCGTCCAAATATATCAGAGGTCCCCTGGCCGTCGACTTCCATTTTTTGTTGTAAAGACTGAGCTCATTTTCAGGGCAATGAGTCCTTTTATTGTGAGAGTGAGTCGAATATCCGAACACGTACTTTTCTTGACGAGTTGACTCCTCGATGCATTACAGAAGAAACCTCACTGTAAGATGTACCTAAATGTTACGTACTTAGCCAAAGATAAAGAATTCTATTCAAACACATTAATGGTGATTAATCTCCAAAAAGCGAAGGAAATCTAGAATAATTCTGCAAAACACGAAATAAAACAGACCTTGCTTGTGGTGTGTAAATGTCAACTTTTGACTTTACGTTCGTAAGCGGATACTGTTCAATTAGATTACCCTTGAGCGATAAAAAAAGTAGACTCGGAACCGATCGCCTATTTTTTTTTAGAAAACACGAAAGACAATAAATCAATTAGTACGATCCCGGAAAACGCCCCAGGACATGTCCGAACTCCACGTTCCAGTGAGCTTGAGAATACTAAATCACCCAAAGTCGGAAGTCAAATGTGTGTGCCATGCGATCCGTTGACCAATGCCTAATGGACGATCCCAGGAATTGATGAACATGACTGACAACTTTAAAGTACGGCTGGCCCCAAATAGAACGAACCATTATGCTTGGGGTCTCTCTCGAATGAAAATATATGAGTCTGGATCCAAACTTGAATATAGTTCCTCGTTCCCCATTTTCCTGAGAAAGAACCCAAATAAACGAACGAACAAACGAGCGAGAAAGGAAATAATTGAAGTTAGGGCCGAAGAAGCTGTAGAAGCCCGGGGAGCATAAGATGTTCGATAACTCCCTGATTGTCTAGAATGGCCTCGTTGTCATGCACTTTCAACCACGGGTTTCAAGATGTGTTCTTACTTTCCGTTCCCGAACCGGGATTACTGATCCACATCCGGCATGTAATGTGGAACAAGCCATACAGCGTACTTCGTTAATCCATTGTGCAAATCAAGGGATTAGTTTCCGAGGAATGAAACGTAATGCGGTGCAAAGCCGTATGACAACGTCCTACGTGCATCCAGGGTAATACTGCTTGGTGGTGGCGCACTCACTGAACGGTGTGTCAGTAGGCGGGTGTGCCACATCCCAACATCTCAACGTCCCACGAGCTTAGTAGTTCTTGTCTGTTGAAATACGGACCACACATTCCCCACCTTTAAATGTGGGATTTAGTCAGGCCCTTCCCATCACTTTGGCCCGGCATTTACTACAAACAGACAGGTTTCAGATAAACCCTCCCAGCTTAGCTTTGTCTTAACCAAGATGGTGTCCATTAAGGTATTTGCTCTGGTCTTAAAAAGCCAAGAGAGTGTCTAGATAGATAGGTAAGGTACCGGGTTCCACGTACGTACTTCAGAGTCTCTAGAGGAATTTGTGACAATGGCTCCTTGCTTCAGTGGCTGGAATCATGTAGATTAAAGCAAGTTATGATGACGCAAATGTCGGCATTTCTGACTTTTGTTATTTGTCATCCAATTTAGGTTGGTCTCATTTTTGTAGAACTGAAGAAAAGCTGAAGGGAGCAATGTTTTCTTCGTCCATCCATGCCTAAGAAACTTTCACTGACGATCAATGTTGCTTGCACCTTTTATCAGAAACTGCATATTCTCCCCGTAGCCTCCAAACAAGCGCAAAATCTCTCTTCTCTTTCGCAAAGAATCGCTGACGATAAACGTATCTATATTTTTTGAAATGAAAGCATCATGATTGAAGATGTCAACTCTCGGAAGAAGTAAGTACTCTGAATTTGTGAATCCAGTTTCAGGATTACTGGCATGATATTGAGGTCGCCTTTTGGAAAAATAGAAACCCCTTGGGACTCCACAAGAGATGCTAATTCAAATTCTTTGAAAATTGATCATATCGTGGATATTTTTGCCAGCTTTCCATGATCTTACATTCAATACGGAGAACCGAGGGACATGTATTCACAGTCCTGTTTTGGAACGTGATCCAATAATATTGATGATAAACCAGCGTGCCTAAACTAGGTCAAAGTTGACGAGTTAAAAAGCAGAGCCAATGATGAGCTTTCGACATGACATCAAATATTCAGGAGCTTGAGACTATGAACTTAACATATGTAGTGGCCACCGTCGTTAGGTAAACGGCCTTTGGGAGCTTCTTTTTTCTGCCCTTTGTGCGTCTTTTGCCAATGGAATGTGAACAATACTGTGGAAATTTGCATATGTCTGGAAGGAATGCTGAGGACGAGTCTGCTCCTTTGGTACACAGTACTGTACGTGCAGTCACTCTCTCTCTCTACTCGATCCAGCCTGGTCCATTTGGAAACGCATGAAAAAATATGACCATTTCAAGGCAAACGAGCTCACCTCCTCATTCAGCCAGCCTCAAAACTAAAGAAAAAGCAAAACGAAAGAACCCAAAAATATTTCAACTGCATTTCTAAATATCTCCCGTTCTGTGCGTCTCAATTTCAGATTCCCGTGCCTACATTCAAGACGACCGCGACCTTCATGTGGAGAAGGGCAGTCGTCTGAGTTTAAGTTGTTCCATTTTGGAACCCTCGGCTCCGCCCGATTATGTGCTCTGGTATCACGACGGCAAGGTCCTAAACTACTCGCCTCTGGTGAACATACTCACAGACACAAGCCAAGCAGCAGTCACCCGAGGAGCCAGAGGAGGCACTTCGGACTCCTCATCATCGCCCAGTGAAACAAGTGGGACGTTTGAGGCTCGTCCTCGAGCTGACATGAAACGTCAACGAAGCCTCAAGGACACAAATGGAGGTGATGATGAGAATGATGGGACGACGGCGAAGAGAGATGTTGATGGGAATAGCCATCCCGGTGATTCAAATGAGCCTCAAACCAGCGTCATGGATACAAATAAAGCCAATGAGAAGACCACATCCCGTCACAATGGCAGTGTTGGCGGCGTGGTCTCCAAGCTCTCCATTGACAACGTTCGTCGCGCCCTTCATTCGGGCAATTACACTTGTGAGCCGTCAAATGCTCGAGCAGCCTCGATCACCGTGCATATTGTGGATGGTAAGTGGTTTTGGACCAAAGGAGGAACCAAGCAAGCAACGATCCTTGAAAGACCGTCCCTTCTTTCTCTTCCTTGTTTATTATGATCGCTGCACAATTACGAGCCTACAAAACACCTTTGTGAAGGACGAACGAGCCTTTTTGTTCACGGAGGTTGCCAAGGTTGATGGAAATGTGGCACTTTAGATTATGCAAAAGAGAACCTTTTAGCACTCACTCGTTTTAATTGGTAATTATGGCACACCCACCCACCCTCGGAACAATCGAGGAAAACGAATGAGTCGGCTCACTCTTTTTGGTCCCACCTTCTGGAAACCAAAGTGCGGAATGGAACTTTGGAGTTTTGCACAGTTTACCTAGGTTTTTTTGGGGCCGCAGAGGGAAGGAAGGTGAAGGACTGGGAAACTAGGAAAAGCAGGATGGAAATACTACTACTGACACTGTTATGTGATTGCCAAAAACGGAAAAGTTTTACAACCACATAAATACTGCACAACCCAAACTCTCTCGAGGTCTCAACAAGGGAAAGAGAAAAAGAGAGAGTACCTAGAAGTAGGATAATGTTAAAAACGGGCCAACTTTTCTCAATCGGAGCTGCAAAATTGACGCAGGATTGCCAAAACAAATTAAATTTGGTTTAGCTCTAACCTAATTTGAATTACACCTCAAAACGTACAAAAACAACAAGCTTCGTTTGCTTTGTGGGTTCACTGTCCCTTGATTCCAAGATGAGACTGGGTATTTCTAAGGTGGAAAATGTCGGCCCGCTATTTAGGTCAATTTAATAAGGGTTGTGATCGCTTTCATTCCGTTGTAAGTATGTTAAATGAGGTTTTCAAGAATCCCGTTAAATAGTATTTCTTCGCTTGGGTAATGCAAAACAAAAGTTACGGAAGATTTCTCTTCAAATCGATTCTTGGACATTGATCGAAGTTTCAATTTGAACCGCATCGGCAAAGGTGTCTTATTGAAAACTTAGTTCATATTAAACATATTAAATCGATGAAGGAAAAAAGAGCCAATTCCAAATAAGTACTCTTGTTAGTCATTCAACCAAACCTTGAACGAAGCACACGCCCAAGTCGGGACAAAACCTTCAAAAGATCCGAAAGTGTCTTTAGCTCAAAGTTTTTCTCCTTGTCTCTCTTGAACCATTGTGGCAGGTCTCCTTCCATTGCTTAACCTCGAATGAAAACGAGAGGTAGAATAGTAGATAACAGTTGAGGCAATGAAAGAAGTTCATTTCCAAAGTTTTTTCTCCTCTTCTTCCTTCTTGTGCTTCTCTTCATACTTTTACGTTGGTTTAGTACTGCATGTCCATACAGTAGGTACGAGTATGTGGTTGAATGCTGAAAATGCACTCTTCTTCTTGACGGAGACGAGAATCGAGGCTCTCTAGCCTAAAGCTATCAACATCTTCATCCTGGAGGCCCTTAACTTGGTTTTTAAAGAGGATTTAACCTCCAAGCTCGTGGGTTGATTTGAACGGACTCGGGGTCAAATCTGATGACTTGAACGGTAAACATCCACTAAACCATTCCGTTTGAGTTTGACCAAGGCATTGCATTATCTTGAAAAGGACCCAAATTCACTCTTGAAAAAGGGTTTTTCAAGCCAAGTTCGTTACTTGTCGTCAACTAGAGGTTTGTGAATTGAGGCCCAGGGGAGCTTCGAGGATCTTCTTGTACTCATGCTAATGGAGCCTCTGTGTTCAAATGAACTTCTTTATTTTGAGAGGAAAGGCACTTCAAACACCTCTTGCTCAAAAAGCCTCTGGTGAATATGAGCTCCTTCCCTCCGCTTCCTCTCCGCACAATGCATTATGAAAAAGCCATTTCTCATGACTTTATGCCCGTTTTGCATATATGAACATACATATATATGAAACCCTCGAGATGAATTCATACTGTCTTCAACTCTCATGAGATGTATGAATGTACTTGGACCACTTATCAACGTGAGGACATCTGACAGATGATTATTGAACTGATTACAAATAACATTTTGTCACAATCATTTTTGTCTCTGTTGACCAGGACTGGGAAATGAGTCGCTCCTTTGATGGCGGTGAAGCAAGTGAGATTCGAACCTAACACTCTCCTTTTTCCATTCAATCAGCTCCCACTGTTTCGGTCAAATATTAGATATTTTTTAAAGAGGTTTTGCCCTCGTTGCTCCGTACATGTTTGAGAGATCCAAAAAGCTTTTTGGATTTTTTGGGTCTGCTGTAGTTGAGCTACAGTTAAGTGAAGTGCTCGAACTGAAAGCGATCGCCCCCAATTTGTGCGATCCATTTCCCATGTGGCATCAATTGGAAATGCAGGGGGCATGGTTAGGTGATTGCCAAAGAAAAGTCTTTTCAATCGAAGCAGAAACCCAGCGAAGGATGAAAGGCCAAAATTGCCTCAAATTGAACTCAATGATGCAATTCCAACGAACATTATGCTTGTGAGGCCAGGAGGAAAGTGCGCTGGTATTTTCACGCTGTAAAACGTAGCCTAACCTTTAAACAATTTGGATCATAACGGGTAGCGAAGATGCATACCGCAATTCATAGGCGTTATTCAAGGTGTTGTCCATAGGCGTTATTCATAAATTTCCAGTCCCATTTCCTTCTTTCAGATGATTCCGGTCCAGCAGCCATGCAACATGGGAACGGGTCCAGGGCCACATTTCCAGGATGCTACCAAGGAATGTTGTTCCACTGGAGAACCATTCTTCTAATTCTGGTCCTATCTTGGTCACGCTAACTGAGCCTCAAGAACATTCTTGACATATCCGAATCAGGGTTCCAAGCCATGGAAGCCAATTCCACGCCCAAAACTTTTTAATAAGAACAGACTAGACATTATCGTCACACTGTCGACTAACAAAAAACTGCATATTCGTTCTCGAGTGACATTATTATTGAACTGCTGCTCCTAATTTGTGCGGCATGACAAGCGAAAAGTACCGACACGTTTAAATAAATATGTTCTACGTAGTTGACCTCCAAGATTCAAGTCACAAATGTAAACACTATAACTACAACAGGTAACTAGTGAAAATATATTCCTATATCCAAACAACGTCATCATAGCTAATTCTGTACTTCCTGGCATAAGTTTGCAGCAAAATTTTGCGACCTTATTTGCTGTAACATGTTACACTTCAATAATCGCACTCGAAAAAAGTGTTTATGGGCGCTATTTCCGCCATTGACCTTGAAATACTTCTAGACGCTGTTATGCTTTGGGTCCTTACTTTAGTTATGGCAACTCAACAACGGGCGCTTGTCATTACTTTGTAATCTGATGACGCTTTGTGTTTTCTAACGTCCAGTGTCTAGATCATGTATCTGTGGATGAGCTAGCTTCAGTAAACTTTGGGTAACAATAACAACAAGGGTTTTGCTAGAGACCCTCTAGTCATTTAGGGTCTCTATGTTCGGCTAAAAGTCCAAATTCGAGCTAGAAAACATTTCGAGGTTGCGAGAAATGTCGTCCTGACTAGAGCGAAATAGCAAAAACTTGACTAAACCATGTTTGCGATAACGATCACTCTTGAATGTTTACTCTACAGAAATTGATTTCTTATCAATATTTATACTTTTTGAGTTCTGAGCTTTAGGTTTAGGTGCTCTAAATGAGTAGCTTTTGCGTGCTTCAAACATTCCCAATTGAGACGACACATTGATTCGACAATCAAATTTATACACACGTATGTGAAGTGGGCAACTTGTGATATGGTTCGTGACCTTATTAATTCAGAACTATGGGAGATCAAAAAGTACTGACCGTGGTCAGATATAATTAAGACTGAAGCCTCTTCTTCATTGAGATGTAAACAAATCAATGTAGAAAAAAGACCATGCGCTCTTGAGATGAATGAAGAACATATTATTTAAGCAATATGAATGAGTATACCACCAACAATTCTGGAATTCATTTCAAATCGTGAAAGGATGAAATTTCTATGAGTTATGATATTCAACAACGAATAATTCTCCATTAAGAGGAGACATGGCGTAGTGGTTGAAACAATATCCTAACGAGTGAGAGGTCTCCGGTTCGATTCACCTCCCTGAACTTTTTTAAGGAGCTGTTGGACGCTAACTACACCCACAGACAGAGAACCAGTAAGATGACAATCGTCTTGTTTTGAATTATTAGCGAACGATTTTCAACACCATGTATAAGGAATAACTTTTATTTTATCTCAAGAACTAATACTTCCTGTAACAGCAAAAGCGTTACGCGTACCTAATTCTATTGACTCCTTTACGTAGCAGCTGAATGATGATGTCAGACAAATTTTGAGAGGTCCCTTAGGCACTTTTCAAAACAGTAGAGTTACTAAAAATCCAAGATAGCAAGCACAGTACTAGACAAAAACGTTTTTAATGCTTCAGAAAGTGTATACAAATTATACTGTTAATAGAAAGTTCTAAAAGGGGAAAACTAAGTCCAAAAATGTTTTGTTTTCAGCTAAAAAGTTATTCATAATCATGTTGATGAGTAATGCTGTGACAGTTATAAAAATACAATGCTAAATGAACCATTCCCTTTACGAATAGATGAACTGGAACTTTAATTTATTCCCTTAACAAAGATCTATGATGCCTTCAAAGAGCAAGTAACTCCCAAAATTTGACGGTGACGTCATCTTCCTTTTCCGATTCAATGTCCCAATATCTACAAAAAATAAAGGGTAAATTTCCCACGTAATACAGGCTTGAAAAAATAGTGTGTTTTAAATGTCAAAGAAGGAAGGGATCAATAATTGGAGATAAGCAATTTAACATTTACAATTCATTAGTGGCTATCAAATCATATTCCGGTAATCTTTTTGCATAGTGTAAATCTTGGTTAATTAAACCACATGAAAATAAATTTGAATCTTTTTTTTTAGACATGTGGCAATTCATATCAATCTTGGAATGTCTAGGGAATGTCGAATATCCATTATAATTCACAAACATGCTCTTTGGCTTTTCACGAACAAAATGAAGATTAAAAAGCAAGATACCTTTGCTATGCTCTGAGGTCTTTCAGGTTGGTTGACCGTACCTGGACGAAGCAGAGGGCGTTGTTCAACCAGCGTTGAAAGGCTCTATAGCCAACCCATAACCAAGCCTGACATGTTCTCCAATACTGTTACCTAAAAAGTCCAAAGAAAATGGACATCCGAAGGTTTAGGTTGTACTGACCAATTATGTACTACAATTTGTCTGATTGATTAGATGCGCTATTATAGGAGTACCGTCCTAAGAAGCAATATTTATAAAAAATTCCGAAGAGGAATACAATTTAATTGAATTCTATGATCGTCAGATTTGGAAATACATTTTATTTAGAATTAGAGGCTTATTTTGCATGTACATTTTAATTCTGTTTTTTGCAGACCCCCTCACAGCTACTGGGTATGGAATCCTAAGCAGTTCGAGACGGAAATCTTATGTATCCTATTTGGCTTTATATTGATTTAATATTTGAAACATCAACCATCTGTAGACCGAATATTTGAAGGAAGCAAGTGAAACAATATAAAGGAGCCCGAGAAAGAAGACAGTAATGGACTTCATTGTTGTAAGTAGCCTCGATTCACGAGGACTTGAAGGTGCTCCTAAGAGGCACGTTAAGCCTCTACGGTCACTAAAATTGGCCTTGAATCCTGGGTTGGGACGAAAGTCATAGATGCTTCTGAAAACATACAGCATCAGATATCTTTCGTACCTTCTCTAAACACCATATATGCAGTCTTAACTTCTTTAATATCTCCCAATGGGAGAGCTCTCTCATTCCACCAATAATCCTAGTAAAACATCTTTGGACTTGTCCGACCTTGCAAGTCAGCTGAGCCCATTAGAGCCCAGTTGGGTGAGGCATATTTAAGATGTGGCTGAACAATCGACTTGCATGTTTGGTGACATCGACCCAAAGGTCATTGAATGGAATTATATTCCGTTCCAAGGTCATTTCACTCTCAGCAACCCAAGGACGGATTTGATCTAGGACCTCTACCAGGCATCTTAAATCTTGACCACTTCTAGTACGCGTCTGCAGTGAATGAAAGTGGATGAAAAAGAGGACCTAACATGGAACCCTGTAGGACGCACGACTTGACATCATATCTGTCAATAATGGATCCCTGGACCTTAACCAATTTCTTCCTACCATGAATCATTCCTTAATCATTGTAAAACCTTGTCTTGGATCTCTGCCTCGAGAAGCCTTTTAACAATGAGCCCATGATCTACCTTATCGTTGGCCTTGGCAAAGGCAAGGTCGACAATATCAACTGGCTCATGACTCTCTAGTCCTTCAAAAACCTGCTCTATGCGCTCAGTCAGTTGAGTAAGCGGGCTAACATTTGTTCAAAACCTGTGCTGACTAGTAGAAATAATTTCATAGACTCCAACAAATTCTACAAGCTTGAACTTCTTTATCTTCTCAAACACCTCCGCAATATTTGAAGTGAGGGAGATCGGCCTGTAATTACTGAAACGGGGTGAGCTAGCTCCGGAGAAGATGGAAACTTGCCCTAATCTAAGATGCATGTGAGCATATCATGAGAAGCCATACCATCAGGACCAGGAGAACTTGAAAGCCACAAGTTTCTGATGTCCTCTCAAGTATCTTTGATTAGTGATCACAATATCATCTAGGTGCTCAATCTTGTCAAATTTGATGTCTTGCGATTGACAAGATGTCAAGGATGTCAAAGTGTTCGGGATTGACTTCGATTTTAATTCCTCGGGTCCAATATTCAAAACTTGATACACCCTTAAAAGCCCATCAAAAGAGATATTATGGAGGGCCTCAAGATTCGCCAACCCATTTAATCGGGAGATGGTAATTGACTGATTATGGTTGAGTGAAACGGATGTATATGAAGGAAACTAGATTGTAGATAACAAAGTAGGAAAAAGTGACAAGTGGAGAGTAACATATCGATTTTAAAATGAGCTTGACTTCTTTTTGGCCACAGTGGACAAAAATGGATCGCAGTTATTGCTCGACGTTTTTGTTTTTTTCCATATTGTTATTTGATAATCTGTTTGAGCTGGGGCATAAATTGATATAAATAATAGAAAAGAACACAAAGATAATGAAAGCGTATAAACAGAAAATCCCGTCCCTGCCTATTACAACTTAGATGGCTTAAATTGATTCCCGAGATTGAGGTAATGATTAATGCATTAGAGCGAAGCGGTGATATCACTAATTGTGGGCAATCCTTATAAAGAATGCAGTAAGTGTATGCTTCGAAGCTGATTCTGACTTTTAAACAAAGAAACGTTTCCTTGAATTTAAAATGACCTCATCAAGGTTATTTATGGCTAATGGGGATTGCCAGTCCTATAATGAGGGTGTTGCATTAAAGACCAACATGGAAAAGCTGGAATATTCCAGGCAATGATGAATTATATACCCAAGTTCATTAAAATAACTCTGAGCAAGGTACTATTGCGTTTAAAAAACCCTTCAAACGGTCCAATTTCTCTCGGAGAACCTTGATCTGTGATGTACTTAGATTGGAGAATTGTGTAGCTGTCCCTTGGTGACTTTGCCACACATGACTTCCACAAGGGACTTGTTCCAATATTCTTCACTTTGCTAACGTCTGTTCTTCATTGTGTCCACCCGAGAACCGATCATCTCGCTTTGACTTCAGTTGCTCCTTTATAAAAAGCGGATCACTGTTCTCATTACGTTGATCCTAGTGGGGCATTACTACTTAAACAAGCATTCTGCTCAAAAAATATAATGGCAAAAGACAGCCAGAATATACTTTAAGACTCTTTGACCTCTATTTATGCATATATTATGCATGTGACAAATATTCTGTCATCATTCGCTCAAAATGAACTTTGAACGTTGCTATAAATCCGTCCAATCTTTCAGTTTGTAAACCCAGCCTCTGTTTTGTTCCCTCTAGCAGTCTATCAAAACATCGAGGGCATCCTCTATTTTCAATTTATTGGAATGGCAATAAGCCAATAACATTTCTAAGGCTTTTGCAGCACCATTTTTGAGAGAGCGAGATGGCAACTTCAATTAAGCGGCAAAGATAACTAAAATGTCAAAGTCAATTTCAGGGACCAAAATACACTGAAATGAGAATTCAAATGTATTTTCGTTAAATAGTAAGCATTATTCAACTAAATATATCGACTAAAAAGTACAATTCCTGCCACCAAGTCAGATGCAAGCGACCTCTGGCGTCATGGATCATTTCTCCCTTTTAGGTGCCTGGCTTGGAAAAATGCTTTCTTCCTAAAGAGGGGTCAAGGGCTTTTTTAACCGCTACAGGGAATGTGATCCCCAGTACTATTAAAGCATCTAAAGATTCTATTTGAAATCGAACGTTTTTTTCTTGAGTTCTCCGGGATTGCCCTCCGCCCGCGACACTTTTTGTAAAATCTCGAGGGGGACATCAAGGCCCCAATTTTGTGCACAATTTCGATTAATCAAATTTTGCTCGGCGGCCGAATCTGACAGAAATCTGGCAATAACTTTTTCACCCCTATGAGGACTCCGGGCAAACCCAATGCAAGTGCGCAGAATCCCGTGAATGTGACCTCCAATGCTAGGTTTCGCAAGGGTGATTGTGGGCTCAGTCACAGGCTCAGCTTTCTCCAAATGAGTGGTCCTTCTCCATCGGATACATTTGGGAATGAAATACTTTAGGTATGATGGCTTGATGAATCCATCGGTTGTTTTATTTGTTTTATTGGCTGAGGACATCCCTTGATAGGACAAGTTGGGCCATTGCATGTCTGTCTGTGGTCTGAGGCGAAGGGTTCAAGGCACCGAGTACATAAGTTTGAAGATTTTCGTATTTCTTCCACCTCTTCGGGTCTCATTCTGTGCATCCAAAAACAGGAAATATTCGAATGGCCTTGTCATTTGCAAAAGGTGCAAACTAATTCCCGGGTGGCAATAAACGTGGCCCGTGCGGTCCCCTTGGGTCCAGTAACCCGAGTCGATCTTGGTTGGGTCTCTTCAACTTCATTCGGTGCCAACTTTGCCTGTTTTAACAAGACACTCAAGAATGATTCGCAACTGATGTCTGACCCCAAGGGATGGGAAGAGTCCGTCTTTGATTGAACATGTTTGAGTCAGGCGTTGCACGATGGACTACTCAATTTTCTTTGGCGCATGGAAATGAAGAATGCGGTGAAAAGGTCTGTCTGCTGGGGATAGGTTGAGACCTTCAAAGCTTTGCAACGACTGATTCATTTGCGAATATCCTTGGAGGAGAGAGGTTCGATTATGCTCTGATTTTGACATTTCTATGAGCCGATCGACCATTGTTTTACTTGCAAAGTTGGGTCCGCATATACCTCTTTCAATTGATTTAACACTTTGTTGTCGATGTCGCCAATTTCGGGTAAGTATTGGATGAGGTGCGAAGCTTGTCCCTCTAACGTGCGTTTGAGCTCCTGGAGGAGCTCGATAGGACCCTCGATAACCTGGCTTCCGCGCGACCCCATTGTAGCCGAAAGGTTAGGAATTCCAGAGGATCTTCCCCGCGAAACGGGAGGATATCATTTGTCACATCGTACTGGATACCCATTATGGCGGCCAATTGAGTGGTGTTATTGCTCCCTCCGTCGGACGAGTTGTTATTGTTAGCGATTAAAGGAGTGGATGTTGAGGACAATAGATTGGCAATTGATTGTTCGCAATGACCTTAAGGTTGCGTAGTTGGCATCAATAGAACTGGATTCAGGATCGTCTCGGTCTTCATCGAACAAACTGAGGACTTGTTGCTGACATGCCCCCAGGCTGTAGAACTTTTGTTCAAGTTCATCAAAAGATTGAGGAAGGGTCCAAATTTGAGCAATAACGTCGAGGAAGGTCGTGTCCGAGGCTTTCAACAAGGCAACATCTTGCTCGATTTCATTAGCCACGCGTGTGAAGGTGGCCTTGAAGCCGCGTCGACCGCGCAGGGCTAATTTACGAACATCTTGATTTAGAGTCGTTAAACGATTTTCTGAGGGTGCCGTGGTTATGACGAAGCAAGGAGGGTGGTTCCTCAAGAAAGATGAAACTGAAGAACTTTACTGATCAAGTGGACTGTATTTTGTTCCACCAAATAGGACACAGGATGTTGAAGTCACGGTTTTTGAAGGACCATGTCACGGTGACGCCTCCCCCGATCATGATGATTCCCGATCATTCTGCCGAAGCACTCAAAAAATGTGGAATTTTTTGTGTTGCACTTGGACAAAGTGCACCTTGTCTGTTGGAGATATTGTGATCCTTCGTGACAGTAACGTATCAAAAAATGAATGGCACTTGGCTCGAATCAAGGAAATATTTCTAAGCAAGGACGGTCTAACGAGAGCCGTTGATGTCCAAATACCATCAAAAGCGATTCTTCGTCGGCATGTTTACAAATTGGCATTACTAGAAGATAATGCTCAGTGAGATGAGCGACTAGCCTCTCCAAACTCTTACCGAGATCTACACCCCAACCCTCTTGGTGGGGAATGTCGCATCTGTAATCTAGATTGTGAGAGTCATGTTTTGTAATTTTACGACAGCGACAACAATATACGTTTTTTCTACCACGCTAAAGTTCCTTTTACTGGATTACGAATTTTAAGTCTATTTCAAACTCAAGTGTTCATTGCTTAACGTGACAGACAGCGTACTTTTGCAAAAAAATGCAAAATTGGGCGATATTTTGCACTTTTTTTTGCATTTTCAATGAAGTTTTCGGCGAGTTTAGCCGGGCCTAGTGATAATCAAAGGTTTAAAAATCTCGATTAGCTCTCAGAAAATGATTTCAAGGCGAAAACATTTTCCTGGAAAAATCAATGAGAATCTGTTTTGGGGCTATTTCTCGTTATTTCTCATTCACAAATCAAGTCTCTCAAATCCATTATCCAGTTGATTTCGGAAAGAAATCACGTTTATCTAGGACATTTTCTTTGGTTTGATTTATTAACCAAAAAGATAGATCACTATTTTGCCCGCCTTGATAAAAAGTGATTGATATAGTAAATCAATAACTTTCAGCGCATTTGCAGGCTTCTCTAATGGAGTAGTCTCGGTTCAGTACTGGCTCTTCACAATCCAAACTGCCCTACTTGACTTGGGTGAGTTCAGTAGTCAGTAGAAACGCTAAGAGTAAAGAAACTAGGAATACTTACACCGTAACATAAAAGCTTAATTCCAAATATCCCGTCTATCGTTGTTGATCGTCGATTCACAATATTTGTCTACTCTCCTTCCTTTACTAACGGAAAAAACAGCTAAACTCAAAATGAGGGTGCTAAATAAGTGTTTTCCCACATTTTCCTTCACCAACCAAATGAATGGCATTCGATATCATTCTTTTCTATTCTGTCTGACGTGGTCTGTTTTGGGATGTCTCCTCTTGAATTTAATCTCCTTGGGAGAAAGCTCTCCGACTCCGAGGGTGGGACTCATAATTTTTGGGACCACAATATCACCAGGATTTATTAGGAAAGAGGGAAAATGTAAGTTTTAACAGGGAAAAATGTGGCTTAGAAATAATTGCCCATGGTGATCTCTTTCAGTTGCCTCTCAATGCCCTGAATCCCATCCAACGGCATTCGGTAATGGGTCTTTTTGTTGCGAAAGCTATCATCGATCGAACCAATTTGAAACCAATTTGGAATGGGAGGATCCTCTTGATTTATGTCATCATCAACATTTTATTAAGTGCCAAGATTTTGCCTGTGTAACACATGAGAACTATAGAGGTAAGGTACAGACAGCTGCTTTGCTTTTAATACCACGAATGTTGAGAAATATATTTGCCCTTGATTGAAGCTACAAAGTCATGTCCAACAGCGCACCCAATTCAAATGAATAATGGTTGCTGCAACCAATACTTAAATAGATGCAATGATGAAACTATTCAACCGACAGACGACCCAACATGTTGCTTCAAAGACGAAGCATTCTATCCAGAGTCTTGTAGCAAATTCAAGTTGAGATGCCGATCCCCAAACCCAAAGAGCGGTACGTAATTTCTACCCTAATAATCGAAAGCACACGAAAAGTACAAAATTTGGTAGTAATGGAATTCAACTGCAAACATTTACAATGCGCGCATACATTTGAATTCACCGGTCAAGTCACTGTTAATGTGAAACGAATAATGCGGAGGTAACATCTACGCTGTTGTGATAGAGAAGCTAAAACTGTTTGATCCTCCAGACAAACTTCCAAGTTCTAATGCTTATCATGGTTAGAGGAGTAATTGAGGCAATCATTTAGGAATCGAGTATCATTGGTTGATATTGTAATACTTTCTTGAAAATTTGAAAATATTGAAAATCTGTAACGATTGTCTGGGCATTTGAGTTCCAGCTTAACAACGGGCATTTTGGTGACAAAATTGATAATACTATGAAAATGGATTGCCGCTTGATATGTTTCTTTCTGCACATCACATGGTTATTTTCATTCAAGTGCTAACTAGGCATTCATCAAATTTCCATCAAATAGGTATTTGAAAAATGAAAATTTTAATACGGTTTAGCAATCAAATCAAATTTGTTTCTTATGATTTTGCAAGCTAGAAAAAACGGCAACATGTGTT
>NC_081443.1:3011552-3047490 GCF_007210705.1 Tigriopus californicus
CCAGAATATAATACACTATTGTATCAACTGCCTTGGGTTGACGTGGAAGCCGGCTCTGGCGCCAAACCCGTCTTGCTTGCAAGCGCCAAATCGCTTTCCCTGACGGAACTCCAACACTTCTAAGGAGGCACTTTCTTTTTAACTCGTCAACTGAGGTCGTCAAGAATCATATGATTCGCTCCGGCCCAACCTGCATCTTGGCCATGTTCCCGTTAAGAAGGTTCGCATTGCCCAACTCCACCTTAAGGGCGCGGGAATTCAGAGCACATTGTTGGTGATGGTTGGGATGCCCCAGAACCGTCAAAGATAAATCCCGCCCATTGCCCAAATGGTTCATGAGATTGAGGGGCAGCATCTCCTGATTGCCGAGACTCGAGTTGTGGTTCATGATGGCACTCGAGGCAGGAGAATCGTAAGCTGAAGAGTCACTTATGACCGGCAGCTGGTGAGAGGCAAGACTTGGATAGGCTGGAGGGGGTGGGGGCGGGACGGGCAGGTGGTCATCTTGGGAACTAGGTTCACCCGCGAGTACCAGTTCATGTTGATTGCTGCTTGAACAACAATAGTGATGATGATGATGGTGGCAGCAACAGACTTGCTCTTCTTCGCCTTCTCCGTGGGGATGGCAGAGGCAATCGTTGTCCTCATCGTCTTCGGGATCGTTATCGCCCTCCTCATCTATGTCTTCCAAAGTGTTGGTCTGACAGTATTTTCTCAAGTAGTTGTGTCTTCGTCTCATCTTGGACGGCATGAGCACTGAGAACACGCCAAAGAAACAATGGAAGAGAATCTCAGCTCCAGAGATCAGCGAAAACCCCATGCAAAGGCCCAAAAGACCTCCCGAGTTGGCGATGTACGACGTTTTGGTGATTTTTTCATCCTTCTGGAATCGCTTCGCGTAAGGGTCCTTGATGAAGATGTTGAACATGACCAAGTTTTCGCGGGCATATTCCAAGATTGAACTTTCGATTGGACAGTAGGTGCTATTGCAATCAGGAATGGTGTGTCTCCGGATGTCCCAATTATTGTTATTGCAGAATTCAATGGTCTCCAAGGGCGAAAGCACACCACAAATGTTAGGATATTCTCTCTCCAAAGGCTTCCGTTTGGGTCCTCGACATTTCTCGACGAGATTTCGGGCAAGGATGCAGAACTCCTCGCGATAAATCAAGGTCTTGCGGTTTGGGTACGAGGATGTCGTGACAAACAGAGAATTGATCTGGTCCTCGCAGCTCGAGCGACATTTCACTTGCTTGCCCTTGTATTCCACGTGGTCAAATTGTCCCATGCGGTTCATTAGGTCGTTCATGCAAGTCAAGTTGGGACCAATGCAGACGTCGTAGTGCTCCATGGCGTGTTCTCCTCCCATGGTATGAAATCCTGCAAAATATTGTAGTAGTACGAATGAATTGAGCCACTTTGACGGTAAAACGAGCAAATGGGGTTGATGTCTGTTTCGGGTGGAAGTCTCTTGACCTCAGCAAGTTCATCATTTTGCAAAAGTAAACATTTAATTTTAGTGTGAACGAAGTGACTCCATATAATCATCTGCTTTATCTCGCAAACCTTCCCAACTTTGGAGAAATGAATATGAACGAATGGTGAAAACTGAAAAATGCTGACCTTTCGATAGCAAAAGCACTGGCCGACAATATTGGGATACCAAATTTGGCATTGAAGGCCATGTGCAATACCTGAATATACGAACACAAAAGCAGGCGATTTAAATTACTGCAAGAAATGGCCACGCATACCCTACCCACATCTAAGGCCAGGAGGAATGGCTTTTATGGTTATTGGGAGCATTGTGGTCAAAACTAAAAGACCTTCAGTAAGGGAATATGTTAAGTATACTCACAAGGTAATGGTTCGCTTCGCTCCGAAACCTTTTCCTAGCTTTGGTATTGGAAAGCTCGACATTTAATTCAAGCAAGATCAGGTACTTTGAAATATGCAATTAGTTGAGTCGAAATATTAATTAGTGTTGGTACGTGAAACCGTCTTTCTTTAAGCCTGATTTACCAAGGAACACCTTTCTTCAAGTCGAGTAACCTCGCTTGTATTGCAATTGGCTGAGATGCCAGAATGCTGACCTGGTCAAAAGAGGAATCTCGCTCACATTCACAGGCCTTGAGAAGTCATCTATTCAAAGTTGTTCCCCTATTCTATGAATAAAGACGCTGTAGCGAAGAGTCTGGCAGTCTTATGACGTACGAAAGCAGTACAGGTCTCTACGTGCATGGTTAATGAGGTCCAGTTGTCATTGCTTATGAAGAATTGACATGGCGTAAATCTTTGTAAAATTTACGTGTGTTTTTTGAAGAATGTTGAAACTTATAGCAGAATCAGGAACTTCCATGTATCTTCATGCTCCCAAAGGGCAACATAAGTTTTCCAGCATTCCATTTTTATCGGCTTCTATTTAGGTTGAAAAAGTTAACGCAGTACAATGGAATAGTTGGTCTAATAAAATGTGCTCAAGACAAAAGTGAAAAGATCAGATACTTTTGGGAAGACCATTTTGAGAGGCGTAATAGAGTACGAATAAGATAGATATTGGCAGGTCTTTACAATACATTGTTCTTCCGAAGTTGAACCACGAAGGGTGAAGAATGTTCATTTGGAACACTGTCCCAGAACTTGGATGATGACAGAATGAACAATTGGTGGGCGAGAGAGAAGAGCTCGCTTGACATCGAACGAAAAGCAATGAACCATGTATGAATGAGTGCTTAAAATGCAAATTGTGTCTCAAAACTATTTTCGCTTCTCTCGAAAAGTTGCCCTCTCGTGAAAGTTTGGCTCGGTGAAAATTGTTTCATTTGCCTCTTCACTCAAATATTGCACGAGAAAAGCGACCCCGTTTTGTGAACCAGGAACACGGGAAATGAAATGGGGAGTCGAAGAATAGGAATTGTTATTCATGACACGAACGCTGATACTGCAATTTTTGAAAACTTTAAACCTCATCGCATCCAATCGGCCAAAGTAGAAACACTTTTGTTATGAGATGCATATCAGATGTTCGCCCCAGCTGGCAAAGTGTTCCATCAGTTCTACTGGCCCCTTCAGCATGATGAGCAAAGTCCATTAAAGTCGGGTTTCTGAACTCCCCTGATTGAAAATGCATGCCTCTCAAAGCTTGTACTGTACAGCGACTCATTTGGGCAACAAGTATCGGGTGGATGACGTCCCTAATGGTTGATTTGCTTGTCCCAAAACGAGAGACAAATGGAAACAAATTTGCCATTGCGAGCAACCAGGAGACGGAAGAAGAGACCAAAGGGAGGGACCATTTCTCCCGATCAGACTTTTGCAATGGTCAAAAAAAGCCTCCAGGGTTGCCTTGGCGACGACTCTCGACTTGGAACTGGATCTTGGGCGTTGGATTTCAATTTTTGGTTGGCCTAAATCCACCGCATCCCTGATATGGTTCCTGTCGATGATGTAATGCTTGGATTAGAAAGTAACTGGGATCCTCTCAAATTTGGGACGAAATCCCCCCAGAGAGCCATCCCGGGCAATGTGCGCGTGTGCGTTTGGAACGAAAGGAGAACGTCGTGTGAGGAGGGCAATCTTAAATGTTCAAATGTGAATCGTAACTAGTGAGTCACATTCATAGAGTTGGGCCCAATTGAAAAATCTATCAGAGACACCTTATGAAGATGTGATGGGATAGATGGGCATTCTGGCTCGGGAATGTTTACCGTGCCCCAACTTTAGGGGAAGTTTGCTCGACAGAATGATAATATTCTTCTCCAGAACAGATAGAGCTCTAGGGGTATTTACTTGAACTCGCAGACAACCTAACTTCCCTAAAGCGATCTTAAGAGCATGGACAACCTGAGTTGCTTCATTTCACTAGATGCCACCCAACGACTATCTCGAGTGCTTGGTTGAAGAGAATGAAAATCAGACTTCAGCTTCTGTCTCCATCCACTCGGGACCTTTTTCGTGTCTCTTCCAAGTTTCAAGTGAAAGATCTTCCTTCTCTTGTCTCTTGGTGATGCTTTCTCGTATTCTCTCAAGGTACAAATCTACAGAATGGCCCTCTTACCCGGGAAACATTTGCATTGCTTCAGGATGTTTTCAAAGGCCGATTCAAAGAGACAGTTGCTCATCTCGTAACGATATCCATGATCTCGGGGCAAGTACTTGAGCGAGATCTCATCTTCAGAATAGCAATCGCGCTCAGCTGGAGTGAATCGTAGCATGGCGTTTTTGGATGTTTGAATCAGTGTCGGAGTGACAGCGATCTGGTTTTCCGTCCCGGGGGCAATATGAAACCCCGTCTGCCTCATGATGGGCATATCCAAATGATGAACCAATGCCACTTTCAGGCCTTCTGAGCCTTCGTCGTAGTAGCTGTAGCCCAAAGTCACGATCAATCTCAAAGCCGTAGGTTGTAGTAGAATTCCACTGGAAAGAACGAGTCAGGGAGAAACGTGTCAGTCAGTATGATGCATTCAAATATCGTGGGAGAGGGAGAAATATTTTCTTCCATAATTGAAAGCGGGAATCTTTTCCTTTTTAATTGAGGCTTAAGAAAGCAGGCCCCTAGGTCTTTGGGGCGGTGAAACACCACGTGTACGTTGATGTATCGGAAAAAGAGGCAAGTGTAACTGTCCATGTTATTCCCATAATTCATTCTTGATTGATTTGCTTTGGAAGGCAGCTTGATGGTAAGTATCGATCATGAACTAAATCAGATTCCAATAATTGGCTACAAGGTTGGACTACTTGGCCTCTGCACGATTGACCGGCCACTTCTCGCCTATTTGTCTTTCACTTAAAGTGATGGCCACTTCAGGTTATTGGANCCCAATGGGGATCACTTAAATTGTGCTCTTGCATGTGATCCAGGATCTCGGAGAAGTTGAGCTGAGGAGTGTACCAACAACAGATGCCGTAATCAGTCCCAAAGTCACGATCAATCTCAAAGCCGTAGGTTGTAGTAGAATTCCACTGGAAAGAACGAGTCAGGGAGAAACGTGTCAGTCAGTATGTTGCATTCAAAAATCGTGGGAGAGGGAGAAATATTTTCTTCCATAATTGACAGCGGGAATCTTTTCCTTTTTAATTGAGGCTTAAGAAAGCAGGCCCCTTGGTCTTTGGGGCGGTGAAACACCACGTGTACGTTGATGTATCGGAAAAAGAGGCAAGTGTAACTGTCCATGTTATTCCCATAATTCATTCTTGATTGATTTGCTTTGGAAGGCAGCTTGATGGTAAGTATCGATCATGAACTAAATCAGATTCCAATAATTGGCTACAAGGTTGGACTACTTGGCCTCTGCACGATTGACCGGCCACTTCTCGCCTATTTGTCTTTCACTTAAAGTGATGGCCACTTCAGGTTATTGGAGCTGAAAGCCTTGGATCAAAGTAAGGCCAAGAAACAAAGGAAAAGGCCAAAAGCAATCGCCTTAGAAAAGTTCTCTATATAAACACTCGCGAAACCCGAGAAACCCTTTCGTCTGACACGTTTCTTTTTGAACGGCGAAGCACATTTGGGTGAACAGTATACAGTATGTATCGTATATATATAGGTGGATATTATGTGTTTGGCACGAACGTGTTTCAACTTACCTTGCTGAGAATGAACATGTCCTTGCACTTTTGGTGTGTGACCCAATTGATGGATTGCTCAGCTTCTGTGGTCTCGTTCATTTTTTCGAGATACTCCTTGAGGATCTTCTCGTGGAGGGCAATCTTCTCTCCATCGTTTTTCTTGTGATAGAGGTTCTCAGAGTTGGACGATTTGCCTTCGATATAGTCGTAATAGATTTGTCGGATGAAGGTTTCATTATCATAGATCCCCAATTCTTGGAAGAACGACTTCCGGACTTGATTGATGTTGCAAACAACCACGGAAGGAAAGAAGACTTCGGTCAATGGAACGGTCATGGTGTCAACGGTGGTCACCACCTGGAACACAAGAACACGAGGATCGAAAACAAATGAGACACGGAAGAAGCGAAACGCACTCCTCCATAGACCGCATATACGTACACATACGTACGTCTATGAGGTTTAGGTTCTGAGCATGTGCATACGTTGAAGAAAATTGTCAGTGTTGTGGAAAATCTTTCATGAGATGCTCGAGGAGGATGTTGATGTACAATGAAGAGAATGTTTCTACTTGTTGATGCCCTTGATCGGAAAACACCAAGTGTGGGTGGTGGGTAGGAAAAAAGGATAATTGCCATTAAAATGTCTGGATTGATAATTGATCAGCAGATTGGTCGTGCTTTTGTGGTTGCACACATAAAGTGCCGGTCCAGAGCCCCGTGGTTTTTGCCTCAATGCACATTCCAATCATTCTTTCAGCCTGTCTAACCAACTTAATTTGATTGAAGATCGTTATTTGGTGATCGAAGAGGTGCAAAATGAAATCTTTTCTCGGACCAGGACCCTAGCAATTGAAAAGAGTATCTTTGGGAAAACCGTGCAATGACAGTGACACATTTACGTCGTGTCAAGATCGATATTGGACAACTAAGGCCCAATTCTTTACGTAAGACGTCTGCTCTTCCATTTCATTTCGTTTCCTTTTCAGTTGCATTAGGTTTACAATTTCAATGGACTCCCCTGGTGTTTTTAATGGTTGGGGATGACGTAAAATTGAGACTGAAAATTGAGGCTAAGATGAATCATTTCTCTTGTTGGTGCAATTTTGAGTCTGTTTCTTGTAATGTATTATTTTTTTCGTTATCAAATCATTAATGAGATACGTAGCTCCCTGGAACAGATCTCCGAAACATTTTTACAGCCTTATCTTGGAGAAAAGATGAAATCCCTCTTTTTGAGTTTATCCTCAACGGTAAAATTTCTTTGTGGCAGGAAAGGGATTTATTGACTAGCTTGCATTATTCTATTCACTCCACAACTAATAATACTAAATTTGATATCGAGTCATAGCGTTTGGAAATTCTACCAGAATGCCATTTACCGCACGCACATCTCGGGATTGACCCAATTCCAAAGATTTTTATACACCTTATGTCAAGAAAGGCTTCATTTTTCCTCTAATGCGTGTGAAGTCCGTCTATTGTTCGTACTAGAAATTTAAAAGCAAGATATCGACACATCGTCTCAAATCTCAAATCTCAAAGTTGACACCTCGATATTGGATTCCATTTCCAGGATGTTCATAAGAACTGTTTGGGTTGTTGTTTCTGACCAGAAGCTAAATGTTATAACTTCAAAAGCCAAGGCAATCTAGATCTGTGCATACTGCCCTGAAATAAATGCTCACGCAGCAATAATATCCAAGGTGAGTATTTCTCGCCACCTGATCTGGGATTCGGTGGATATCTCGAACGATAACGCTGAATGCGCCATTTGAGCACAAAGCCAATGGATTGGAAAGCCCTTCACCACATCTCACGGGCTGTTTTTACACTACATTTCACTGTTTCATGCAAGTGTTAACAAAATATTGACAAAAGCTAGTGTCAAAAGAACTCTCTGAGCAGAATATGGAACATAAAACCATTTTTTGGGTCAATGGCAAACTATGGTATTGGAGCCTATCTGTTGCCTCATAATAGTACTATAGTTTAAGTTTCAGTGCAAAAAATGCGAAAAAATATTAGCATGAAATTAAATGTTTTACTTGGGACATTGAAGTAACACCTACATGTTGATGTCAACACAAATTTTGGGAGGTCACTGGGACACTTTACAAAAGGGAAGAGGTACTAAAAAGGCAAGATATACATCTCAATATGAATCCAAACACTTTTCTAATGTTTCAAAAAGTCTATGGTAAAAAATGAAAATCCTAAAATATGAAAAATAAGTCGATAAACAACTTTATCTGGTAAAACAGATTTTTTATGCATTTTGAGGAGTAAAACTGTGACAGTTTAAAAAATGNCATTTCACTGTTTCATGCAAGTGTTAACAAAATATTGACAAAAGCTAGTGTCAAAAGAACTCTCTGAGCAGAATATGGAACATAAAACCATTTTTAGGGTCAGTGGCAAACTATGGCATAGGAGCCTATCTGTTGCCCCATAATAGTACTATAGTTTAAGTTTCAGTGCAAAAAATGCGAAAAAATATTAGCATGAAATTAAATGTTTTACTTGGGACATTGAAGTAGTAGCTGCATGTTGATGTCAGCACAAATTTTGGGAGGTCACTGGGACACTTTACAAAAGGGAAGAGGTACTAAGAAGGCAAGATATACATCTCAATATGAATCCAAACACTTTTCTAATGTTTCAAAAAGTCTATGGTAAAAATTGAAAATCCTAAAATATGAAAAATAAGTCGATAAACAACTTTTTCCGGTAAAACAGATTTTTTATGCATTTTGAGGAGTAAAACTGTGACAGTCTTAAAAATGCATTGCTACATGAACTATTCCTTTAATGGATAAAAGAACTGAAACTCTAATTTAATCCCTTAATAGAGAGCTATTAAGCCTCAAATGTACAAGCGAACTTTCAAAATTTGAAGATGACGTCATCTTCCTTTCCTCCTTCAATTTCCCATATTGGGACATATTGGGGTTTTAACGCTAAATGAAATATGGTTTACTTTCTGCACTTCAGAGAGCGCTTATGAGCAAGCCTCTACCAGATATAGGGCCTATAGGGCCGATTCCTTTTTATTGAATTTTAATGCGCTTGAGTTTTTTTGTAATTACATCAAAATCTTATGTATAATTAGTGACCCAGGTCAATCTGCCGTGTCTCTTCCCCATTTCGTTTGGGCTGTCTGACGTTAGAAGTAAAGGCCCCATATAGGAACACTGGTGCAAGCAACCAATTTTACGTATACCAATTTTGGTATTGCTCTTTTGGATTTCCTTGTTCCATTTCCATCCACGTATTAGTATGGTGAATAAGCTTTTCCATAATTGCGCCAATGTTCACACTTGTCTGAACATGTCTGCAAAAGTCAGTCAATCAAGCATGATGATCATTATCCCAATTTGATGTCAATCACGAACCCAAACATTTTTATTCCTCCAAATATCTTGTCATTTGCTTTTCGATGAATAGTGAAGACTGCATTTCTCCTTTTTGAGCATCATTCACAGGCATGTAGAATTTGGGAGCAAGTCTTCATAGGTAGACTTATCTTTACTTTCTTCAACAAGTCCTACTTGATCAAATTTCTATGCAACTCATGTCAACCTTCTTCATTGTTTGGGATTAATCTCATTTTCTGCTACTTTGTGGCTTCAAGCATTCCTAAAAGCGGTTAAGTGTCCACAAAAAGAGCAGGAAGTGTGGGAATATTTGAAAAAATAAACCGTACCGTATCAGAAATGATCTAATTTTGATCAAATGAAGCTTGGTAACCCTTCGATATTTTAGCTGCACAAACACGACTCAAATGATTCACCATGCTTGAGCTTAGTTCTCCACTTTTGAATGGTTCGAGGATGAAAACTGAAAGCATCCCCCACTTCCCAAGGCCTCTTGCCAGCCTTCACAAGGCCTATAGCTTGACTCTAGTGTCAAGACTGCACTCTAATGATATTTTTGGACATGCACTTTTCCCTTGTTTTATCTTCTGGCTGCCAAACTATCGGAGGGATACTAATCTCCTTCTGGCTGAAATTGGACTTTTTAATAGTGGCTTGGAATGAAAATTTTGCCACAATATCGCTAAGCAAATCTTCAGAAGGTACCCAAGATGGCCCTTGATTAATTTCCACCCTGTACAAGTCTATACATGATGCATATGGAGCTCTATACTATCTTTCTTGCCAACGTTTGCTAACAGGTTTTTTTTCTCCTAAGTGTGATTTGTCTCTTTCAACGGTTCCAAAGTGACAAAAAACAAGTGGAAGATGGGAAGTTCGACATCTCAACACGACCTTACTGAAATGCATCAAATTCTGACCAATTGTGCAAAATGATGCACCTTTCAAATTTGCCAAATGGGCCAAGCAAGTGTGTTCTTTTTAAAGAGACTTTTGGTGGCTAGGACTTTGCAGATCAATACTTTTCACTTGCAAGTACTGAATATAGAGCGTCATTCATTGCTATTCAAGAAGCACGCTTCATTTTGAGTGGCCTTCGATGTTGTTGCTGTTGTTAGAGGTGGTCACCAAAAAAAAGATGCCAAACAAAGGTGGGCAGTTTCGGTCCGGACGTAACCATGTACGTACAATACGTATCCAACATATGGCTGTGTAACATCAAGTTCACAATTGGTAGGCAGCTCACACCTCATCCTCTATTGAACAATGCTTACGGTTCAAAAACATGAACAAAAGACGAGGATCTCACTGGAAAACCAAAATGGAATCTTGACCGCGACATGAAATCGAGCAGAAAATGAAGTATTTGGTAGAGGTCGTCACCATGGCTGTCATATGACGAAAGAACATAAAATATATTTTTTCGTTCTGTCTTGCCTGGATACTGAGAAATTACTTGTTCTTCATTTTGTCCCGTTTTAATGCAGCATGTGTGCACAGGTTACAAGGTTTAAACTTACGTGATTCATCTTCCAACAACGGTTGGTCCGTAATATTGACCCCATATTTCAAAGGCTTCATCCCTCAATATAATGATGGCCAGCCAACCCAGCAAGGGCAGTTCAATCGAGTGGAACAATCAATTACCCGCTTCTATTGACGTCGTCTGATCAAGGTGGATTCGGTGCTTTTAATCTCCAGCCGTGCCAAGCGCATTTCTAGACTTTGTTCGTGATTCCGTTTATATGATTTATAAATAAGTAAATAGATAAATAGATGTTTTCATTTCGAGGAGTTAACTTCAATATTAGACATATCTGACATGTTGGTTGTCCATTCATGCCCGGCCCATTTTAGGCAAATGATACAATGCACATTTAAGCCTTGAAGAGGATAATTCAAAGTGTTCCCGATTCATAAATAAGCAAAATAATTTTATGGCTAGCCAGAGCTTCTCCTCTAAATTGCATCGCATGATTTTATTTCAACGGGCATGGAACAAATCTGATTTGAACTTGAAACCTCAGACAAAGAGAAAAGCAACAATGTTTTTCCACGATACTTTTTCATAATCAAAGTTGGGCTACCCTCTATAGTAAGAGCACTTTTCTGTAGAGGAGAGGAATTTGGTGGGTAAACAATTTGTAAGCTTGCCCAGACTCCAAACTACCTCAAAAGCAACGAATATCCATGGTTTCTTTCGACCACCAGCTCATGTTGGTGTAGAGACAATGACTACTAGAAGATAATGACACGAGCTTCAACTTTGGAACGTTGAAGCATGAAGACTTTCTCGGTGGGTCCTTATCTTGTTCATGATCACAGGAATAGTTTGTATGGAAGTGAAGTGGACCACGGGACCAGTTCTCTACTATGATTATGTTATGTGTCTGAGTGTACATATGTATGGATGTGTTTCATGGTCTGTCAGTCCGATTGTTTCATCTTTTGGCCTGGGGGCAGAGTAGACAAAGTTTGTAAGCTCTTTCTTTCTCTCTCTCTCTCATTGGGGCCAAGGTGGTTTTATCTACCACAATGTACGACAACGCAGTGCTTGGCATCACAGACTTGAAACACTTGAACCATTTTGTTTGGAGAGGCAGGAACTTGGGGGTGATTGGAGAGAGTCAGGTCTGTGGTTGATGTCAAATACTTTTGAGGCTGATGGACGGGTGAGCCAAAGTAAATCCCGCTTTTGAGAAGTCAAATAGGAGATGTGCCAAATTTGGATGAGTGCTATTCATTTCCATTGTATTGGTAAAACAGGGTAGGTTGTTTTGACTCGTTGGAAAGATGTGTTTAAAAGAAATTTGGTTTGGACTAAGCCCGTTGTATGACTAAACAGAAACCTAGGGAGATGACTTTTTGGGTGGAACCAGTGCTTTAATTTGGGTTCACTCACTCACTCACTCACTTCAAGGGAAATACGACCAAAGCCAAGTTTAAGAAGATGCGCTAGGGATTTTTGCTGTTAGTCCGAACAAAGAGAGTGGGAAAGATAGTAGCTCATCTTCTTCTCAAGGATGAAGCTGTATATGATGTACTATGTATTGTATGTGTTGCGTTTCAATCCAATCTACCAGAAGACGAGGGCAAAAACCACTGGAAACTGCGAGCCTCAGCGGCGTTCACATTTTTGTCTCCTCATGTTGTGCTCTTTTTGGAATTGGTTGTGGTTCCCTATGGGACGAAAGATATGAAAAGCGGAAAAAATTAAGTGCATTTTACTCGGCCTTGTTTCACTTGAAATATCACAGTTTCTTTGCCCCCTGAAAAAAAAAGACTGCATCCATTTTCCATGCGCGAGATTTTGTTTTTCAGGCTCGCTGGTCTCGATAATTCATTCACCGTGAGCACTAAATGATCTCGATAAAATGTGATTAAATCACTCGACGAGCTGGTTTTGGAGGCATTTACCCGCACCCAGGCTCTGATCCGGGATGGTGGTCTGTGCTCGTGTGATGAATCTTGATTCAATGCTTCAATGAAGAGGTTCTTTCCCCTCGGTTTTGTCTTCGATTTTCATTGGTTCGAGAAGAGAGCCCACAGAGCCCACTTTGATTTCGCGGTTACGCTACTAGATTTGGATCAAGGAAGAGTGCTTCCTTCGTGAATTGGGAAGACATTTGGGATGAAAGGGATCTCTCTTTTTCTCACCCACAGACTTATTAACTGAGAGCTTAAATGCACCACTCGGCACTGGCAAACTTGAGCCTCTTGTGTATGGTATGGCAACTGATTTCGAAATTCGCCAACTCGAAGCACTTCCCTTTGGGATATTGTATTTAGACTCCAGCTTGGCTCCCAAGTTCAAGTTCATGATGATCGAGACCTTTCCAATCATCCATATCTTGCTCCACCCACCCCTAGGGCTCTATGAAAAAAGGCTAACTTCGAACAGGCAGTGGAGGAGATGAAAACCAGGAAGAGCTTCTTGCTCAATACGATGAAAAGCTGAATGACTGACTGAACTCTCACTCCCTCCGTCTTTTTTTCTCATGCTAGGCTTTCACACTCCATTTGTGAGTTATTGTACGTCTCTATACACGTTGACAATCTCTCTATGCAAGCATGCTTTGGGATTGGGAGAATATCAAAGAAAGATCCCACCGGGCTTCCCTTCATACACACTATACCTATTTTCACCCTTGGGAGTGAATGCAATGGCATTGCTTGGGACGCACCGTTCTTCCCACTTTAGAAATCTACAAGCTTTACTTAGCCAGCGCTCCAGATTGTCTACTACGAATGCATCAAATACACAGCACAATCACAATGCATATACCGTATGTATGTGAGTGCTGCCGTGGAGCTTTCAGCTCGCCATTTCCTCTGGAAAAATGACTAACAGAAGAGAGTCGAAAAGTTGAGACAGCTTTACACTAGCCTCTTAACATAATTGGGAGAAACTGAAAATAAGCTATGCGCCTAATTGACCAAGATCATTTGTGGCTATCCTCAAACCTATTCCACATACGTGGTAGTTAACCTGAAATCTATGAAAACCGGCTGGATGATTTCTCAACTCCAGAGTCTTCTCATGGTGACCAAAGGGATTTCCAGTGAAAAAGACGTGTGATGGTGGGCACTAAATCATCATCAGTGTCTGGTCATTCGGCAACCCACTTCATCAACCCCAATCATTCTCGTTCATTTAGTAAGTAGCTCCTGTTACTCAGTATTTTGAGCCTTTCGAGCTAACTTGGTAGTTGGCTGGCATTGCCCTTATTACGTTGGCAACAAAATTAGAGGTGTCTAGAATGAAATAAGAATCATCTGGCGTACTATGTATTTCACTGTGGACAAGACAGGAATGTGGGCAAAGCATCCAACTCTCAAGTTGATGTGAGATCAAAAGTGCCACGCTTGGGACAAGCTAGCCTTGATGGTTTCTCCTTAACCGGGACATCAAGGTCTTACGTCATGGGTAGAAAAAAAGCCAACTGACCATCTCAATCTAATAGCAACCAAGACCAAGCAAACCACAAGTTAACCAATGAAAATGAAGGCGGGTTTTTGACAAGCTGTAGTTCACGAGAGTTTTCTTGTTCTTACTGCTTGGAAATTTAGTTTCCAAGGCAAAATAGTTTCCACATAAGGGATCCTTTTTAAAAATTAATACCACCTTGAGGTCTGCCTGACCTTTGAGTGAGTTAGAGCCAGAACCCGACGAGCCTAATGAAGGCCCTTTCCATTCATTCATGAAACGGTCTGCTCAGAGCTCAGTGTCTTGAACAAAGTGACGCTTGACTTCACAAATGAATGACTTGGCCAGAGGCGAAATCCCTTCCCTACTCAGATTTTGATACTTGGTTCAGGACCTTTCTTTGACATCATTTGACAGCAACATTAGATAAGGCTAGCAACCGTAGCGCATTGGTAGAGGGCCCGCTTTCCAGTATACTACTCTTGGTTCAATCCCTGCCTGGCCGAGTCCAATTCCCTTGTAGTATTTGAATTACAGGATGAGTGGTTACCTAAAGTGCTGGGCACTTAATGGGCAAAAAAATGGGCAAATCTGGGGTCATTATTGAGGTAAAAATTGATAATGGTTGTGATAATGGAAGAGCGGGAATATATCTTCATTGGGACACTCACCCTTAGATGGCAGGCCGATCGCGAGATGTGCCATTTGGCTCCGTAACGAAAAAAATAAGCGAACGAACAACATCAAGAGTAAGTTAAACATGTTTTTTTTCTGGACGGAAACATTAGTAACGAAATGGTTTCAGTCAAGTATTGTTTTGCTCTTTGTTGGTGGTTTTAGACACAACTCAGCACGGCCATGTGGAAAATAGATGATCGAAAACCTTCAGAGAGTAGCGAAGCAGCTCCAGACTTCAGCCTAGGGATTCAAGGCCAACAAGGAGCTTGAAAACACTTGCTGAAGTTTCGAGATTGGAAAGTTGGAGGAGGACCGAGTCAACAGAATTCTAGGACTAGCCAAAGTTTTTAATTGGAGACACCCAGAAGGATCCACCTGATGATTGTCAAACATTTGACTTCGCAAGACTACTACTTAACAGGTCGGAATTTTTCCAAAAAAGGATTCTAACTTTGTACTTGATGTAAAGAGAGATTGAATATGTCAGGGATTCTGAATCCTGTGTAAAGGCTAGAATTGACAACCTCATATTTAACCTGTAGGCTTCGGAATAATTAAGTGATGCTTCACAGGTTCAACGATTTTTTCTTTCCAACGGAGTCTTGAACTGAGGCGATTTCACGCTTCTGTTGGCTCCGTTAAAAATATTCAGCAAAAACTCGATTGGTTCTCCCTTTCGTTTGACAATCTTACAGACTTGATATGAATCAAAATGTCAAATTGAAAGGGATTGACACGACCATAGAAAAAAGAGGTCACCATTGGAAAAGTGTACTTTTGATATCAAACCCTGCAATAAGTCATGCATATCTTTTTTACTCAGATATAAGGAATAGTCCAACGCATAAACTTAACGACTTGGATCGGAATGGGAGATCATGAGTGCTTGTTCATGCAGTAAAGTGAACATTGAAGCTATTTTAGGATACAGTCGATCGAACGAATCGACCGTCTTGATACAAGTTCGCCAGCCATCTTATTTTGGTCTCCATCTAAGATCATGAGATCAGATTTGATTGCCAATGAAATGGAGAGAAAGGAAGGCATACATCAATCTCAAGCAACGTTGCAAAATTATATGGACCTCTTAGGCCTTTGTGTTTCCACAAGATTGAGATTCAAAAAATACTCCTACTTTGGAAAATTGGCAGATACTGCAATTGTCAAATTGGCCTTCTTCAGCTAGCGTTGTGTACTTTAACACGGTGTTCAAAAGGCCCTATCAAGTTTCCAGAGAAATTCCCAAACACAAATTGGCATTTTTCTACCTCAAGAAGTCATAGAGAACAACTTTAATTTTATTGTTTTATGCAATTCTAGTCCACATAAAAAACTTACATACCTAAAAACATTATAAAAACTAAGATTTTCAAAAACCTACTCAATGTAAATTAGAAGCACACTTAGTTAGCTCTTGAGTGTAATTTACGATATCATCTATTTCACCGCTACTTAGTTACATCGGATTTAGTGGTCCAAATTTCATCGTTTTTAGCCCCAAAATGCCCCGGTTATATGTTAATTCAATTTCCCAAAGATATAATATCGATTTTCACTATCGCAAAAATTAAAGATTATTTTTCCATTTCTTGCATAATTTCAAATAAACTTAAAACCTTGTACAGCCATATCTAAAACCCTCAAAAAAGCAGATTTTTCAAAATTGATTTTTAAAAGCGTCCAAGGTACATTTCGTTGAGTGGTCACTGAAAATTTCACAAATATCAATGAAACCTTAAAGAAGCTATTTTCAATCAGTTTCAACAAAGTCTTCAAGTAACGACAAAATCTAAAACATTGTTTGTTGTATGTATTGTCTTCAGAATTCAAGTGAATGCATAACTAAGTGTACACATGATGATTGCAAAACACATTTTCAAAGATTACACTTTTAGTTTGTTTTAAGTGACATTATATAGTATTTTTAGCTATTGTGAGACTATGTAAGAAGAGGAAAAATATTCTTTTGTATTTGTGATATTGAAAATCGATATTAATTCTTTGGGAAATTGAATTAACATATAACCGGGGCATTTTGGGGCTAAAAACGATGAAATTTGGACCACTAAATCCGATGTAACTAAGTAGCGGTGAAATAGATGATATCGTAAATTAGATTCAAGAGCTAACTAAATGTGCTCCCAACTTACATTGAGTAGGTTTTTGAAAATTTTAGTTTTTATAATGTTTTTAGGTATGTAAGTTTTTTATGTGGACTAGAATTTCATAAATCAATAAAATCAAAATTGTTTCCATGATTTTCTGAGGGAGAAAAATGCCAAGATGTGCTTGGGAATTTCCATCAAAACTCTAAAGGGTATTTTTACCACAGTGTCAAGACAACGTTCAAGAATGAATACAAGATTTTCTTGCCTCTAAAGCGATGTGCTATTGTATGTGTGTAGGTGTTAATAGATGAAATCTTTTGACAATCATCCGACAAGTTTTTGTTACGGCGGTCCAAAAGTTAGCCAAAACACAAGAGCAGTAACTCTAAATCTATCAGAAATGATTTAAGTGTCGAACTGATACATGCCATGTCAAGCCATGTCAAGAAGATCTAATAACATTTTTCATTCCTTTCCTGTCCTTGCTTTCAAGCCATTTATTAAGTGGATTCACAGTATTTAAGATCCTGGATTCAAGCATTTCACAAAGTGAACTTTGCCTTTTAAGGGGAATTGAAACGGAAGGTAGTGTACTCGTACAAACCAAAACCATTTATTTCAAGTGTGACCGGGGAACGGGTGTCCCTCTGGTCCACGTTGTGACAGTAATCGTGGAGAGGTAATAAATCCCGAAAGTGCTCGCTTACCGTGGCGTCCATAAAGTCCATCGTGTTATTGTAGAGGAAGAACGAGGCAGTGGCCATTGAAAGGCTCACAATCATGGCCCAAAACACGTGTTTTGCACTTGAACTGTGTTTCTGCGCGATGTATTGCCAACCGTGAAGACTCGTCTGGTTACAGAACGTCCGGAAGTTCTCGATCGTTTGGGACATGCAAAATGGGCGGGGGCGTTTCCGTTGCTTCCTCTTGCGCTTCTTCTTCTTCTTCTGATTCCTCGAGGAGCTCGATCGACTTCGCTTGCCTCGACGCTCCGTGGACATGGAGGCGTGCCTGATTGACGGGTCTTCGGGTCTCGTATTTCCATAGACGGGACAAGACAAGGTGCGTCCGGCCTCAATTGAACTAGGGGCGGAGTTGCCCAACACCGCCCAAGATTCATTGGCACAACTCCGGTTATTGGGCATCATGGTCAGAACATGACTCCCCAAGGGCAGTGGAACCGTTTGAGACGACACATTGGGACCGTGTTCCAAAACCGTGACGGACTTTTCCCCGTCAATGGACCATGGCTTAGTCTTGGTCACCATACGATGTTTGCCTGAAAAGAAGAAAGAGAGGAGGATAGTATATCCGGGTCAGAGAGCCACTTCCGCTACGATTTGAGGCCAAGGGCCACTGCTGAGATGGCAGGGTCTCCAAGGGATCAAAAGTGTTTTCTCAATCCAACTTTGGGAGACTCAACATGTCCAATCTAAAGGTCCCCATGCGGAGCGACACTCAAGAGCCCTACTAATTCCTTAGAAACCAATGTCTGCCAAACAGAAGGGGGCCTTTTTAAACATCCGCTCGAACTAAAAGATGTGTTTTGAGGAAGCCACAACATGATGTTGCAAATTGTTCGATAATGAGAACCACACCGAGCTTCGCTTCTACACCCTTGATCTCAATAACAAGACAACTACCATGTGTACCTTGTACGTACGGACTCGTAGATCACGGCTGGGGTTCTGAAGCCTTAAACCAGTGATAGGCAGAATCACTAGGGATTCTCGTTCAAATTGAGACTCTTACGGAAATTATAGCATGTATCTTGAAGCGACAGAGGGATCCATCTCTTTGGTCTGCCGTTGCCTTTGTATCAAACCTAGATCAGAAGTGAGAGCCGTGTTTTTTTTGTATTCCCTATAGACGAACAACTCCTGACGTTCAAGAATGGAGCACAGACACGAAGCGAACCATACAAAGCAACGTTTAGAGAAACCAACCAGCCATTGTCAAGACTTGAAAATTGTCTATCAAGTGTTTTTGGAATCTTCAAGGACGGATATATATGGAACAGCTGATTACCGTGCAGGAATACTCATGTGCATATAGTGCATGTAGGTTTCCTTATTTCATCCCTCTAATGGCTTGGAAAATAAAACAGTTGGGGCATTCTAAATATCTTACGTTGTCAATCAATAAGGTGGCTTCAAGTTAATTGGGCTTTTCGGAATCAATAAGGTGGCTTCAAGTTAATCGGGCTTTTCGGATAGTGTTATCGCAATTGGAAGCCAAGGCTTCAAAATGAATGCTCCTGGTGCTTTTCCTAGCATACATGTATGAAAATCTGCAATATTTTGCTTCTAATGATAAACAAAAATAACGTTGAAGGGTTTCAAATTGACAGGAGCCCTTGCTTTACTGATAGTTACGCATAGCAACGCATTCGATCGTTCTGAGTCGAACTCATGGTAGGACTTACTTTAGTTCTTTTTCTTGCAGTAGATGTTAAGTTAACGGTTTGAAAGATCTTGTGATTGAATTGCAGATCATGCTGGCTGGCTCCATGAAATCAAAGAGCAAGATATTTTAAAGAGCTTCATTCCAAAATCGGATATCGGTTTTATTCTGGTTGAATTGAACTCAGTTTTCTTGATCCTCGTACATTCCAAACCTAGAGTACAGTTGTGATATCCGACTTTTATTACTTATCCCCGATCCATTCATTCTCTTTGTTATGTTTTGCTTTTTTTGCACGAACATAATACAACAAGGATTTTGAGCTGATACTAAAGGACTCATCAGTCATGCAAGTTGCATCTTGGGCCCTTTTTCGAGTAACTGCATCCTTGGCGCTTTTATCTGATTCAAAGTACTAATAAAATCGCCCGGTTTTACAATGAACACACCCTCGGCTTCTCCATTCTCGTAGCTATTCAAACCCACCATCATCATCGTTTCCAAGATAAATCTCATTCGTGGCTCAGAAATCTGCTTCTCAACGATTTTTCCCTAATATAGCCCCTTGAAATGTTCCTCCGTCTTGGCACACTTCTGGACCCAATATTGATTACCGTGCACTCGAAACTCAAGTAGGATATGACTTGCCGGATGTGAATACTTCCTAAGCACAATGGTGAGTCCAAGGGGTCATGTCTATCCATCCGTCCATCCGTCCGTTCGTTGGTGTGCGTCTGTACTTACGGGTAGATACTACACGTACGTACGTTCCATACGTTCCATACGTAATATACATATTCGATGGCCAGGGTTTTCCCTCCATTCTGCATCGGGCCGAATCAACGTTATCTGTCTGAATGGATTACAAGCATTACAAAGACGTCATGCAGAGGTCAAAGCGGACCTTGCTTCTTTTACGTACTGTACGTATATACTGTATAGGGTAGAAACTGTGCGGCAATCAGGCAGCTCTTTTTTCTCAGTCATCACTGATTTATGGAAGTGCATCCTAACATGTATGGGCTTGAGAGAAGGACTTCAAGGAACATTTCATTGGGTGTTTCCACCCCGAATTCAAGACTTAGAATGTGCGCAGCCGACCCTTGAAATTAGGTGACTATATACATGCAACTGAAGTCTGTAGTGGAGATGCTCCACATGCATCTAAGAGTTTGCATTTCCTTGAGACAACGCCAAAAAACAAACAGAGAAGGAAGAAAATGCTTGCATCCGATCTCCAAAGAAATGCCCTCCTGACGAGGTAATACGTCGGGTTTGTGACCCCTTCATAACCTGCAAAGGACGGCCATAAAAATTCTATGTGACAATATCATCCTCACCTTTTTCCAGTTATCATTGACAAACTTTAATGAAAAAAGTCTTTTTTCATCTTTTCAATATTTGAGACTCACATGAACGTTTTGTGGCATTGAATTGAACAGATTCTGTATATCAAGTAATGGCGTATCAGAAAAATATAGTCCATACCCAATCATGGACTTTCATATCAAACCATTACTTTGTAGGAACACGAGCTTGCCTCGGGCTTTCATTTTCATTTTTGGATTTGGAATAAACTTGAGAGAGTTCTCAGTTTCCGTCCTCCTCGAGACATATTTGCCCTTTCCCATTGCGTTATGAGTTCAGGCTCGTGAGGTTAATGAGCCATGATGGTTTAACATTAACCACATCAAAAGCCAACTATTTACATCATCATTCAGTGATCTGTATATTTCCTTGTTCCGGGAGCGGAACTTGAATTTGGATTGGAGATCTTGGGCACAATCAAGCGGACTTGTTTGAGATCAACAAAAGGAAAGGATGTGTGGAACAGTTCCTGGGTCAGTATGTTGTGCCTTCTCATGGGTGAAGGACAATGAGACCTTTCGTGTACCGAGTGCTTGAGTGCCTTCCACAAACACTGGTGGAACCACCACTTTTTCGGAGTTGTTAACAACCCTACAGTAGGTATTAACAATTAACACTATCATTATCGAGTTTTCCCCAGAGCTGAGGCCCACCACTCTACCTAAATGGACTTGCCCATGACAATGCAAGTGTCAGCATGGAGTTTGGATCATTTACGGATTTCACAGTGCTTCTAGACATGAGGCCGGAGTGCAATTCTATTCGCCCTTAAATCTACTCCGAGCAAAGGTAGCAAAGCGCCACAGTTTCAAAAGTATTAACATCCATTAAAGAAATATATCTAGGTATGTATGTGGAGCTTCCCCATCCGAATGCCGGACAAACCCTCAGGTGTTTAAGGCTCTTGAGCGCGTAATGAGACAATCGGAATAAATACAACAGATAAATTGCTCTGCGGTGTAAGAACTACTTATTCGTTGGACTTAATGGCCAGCGAGCATTGAAAGATCCAGAAATCTGCCCAAATTTCCGGTCGTCTGCCCCTTGAGCGCACTCGGTCGTTGAACAAAGATTTCCCCTTCCCAGTATGTACTGTATTTCCTATTAAAAAAAGCTGCTTCTCCCGCATTACCATGTACGTATACAAACAAAGGCTCTGGCCACGTTGCTTAAGTGATCCATTACGGAACAACGTCCTCATTAGCATTTCAGGAAGGGCTTTCGAACAAACTCGTTTTCATTTGGTCACTGATGTCGGCAGTAAATGATCAACGCGGGTACGTACTAAACTGCATTAGGTCGGAAATGTCTAGGTTTAAAATTGTGGCCTTTGATGTTCTACCAGTCTGATTCCATAAAAGACCTCGAACTCCTCAGCATCCGCCAATTTCTCATTGCTTTGAACTCGCAATTTGTTCCCAAGAAACATATGGGTTCCCACTTTTTGGGCACTCAAATAAGAATGCAAGGCGCTGACTAAGTGAAAAAATGACTATTTCAAGTGGGTGATGGTAATCTTTTTTATCCAGATTCCACAAAGATCTGTCTTGAACCGAAACACTCCCGCTAATAAGAATTTACATTTCAGAGCTTCACTTTCCATATGATAATATGCAAAAGAGCTCGTGATCCTCAGACTGACTGGGCCAAGAGGCAACGAGAACGAGGAAGGGGACCTCAATTTGAGTTATTTCGGTGTTTCGAAACGGAAAGCATTTTCCGGGAGCGGGAAGAAGAGCTAAAGTATTTATTCTAAATAAAGGGTTGGGAGTGGGCTAGCTTCCAAAAAACGAGACGAGACCGCTTGGCCTCGAGCTCCAGTTGCACTAGAAAATGCATTCATTGAGAACCATCGGAAAAGCTTCATCCTTGGATAGACTGGGTAATGCTCCTTGCTGATAACTTTCATCCACCGCTTAAATTGTCATGGGAGTAACGGTTTCTTAAGAAAAAGTTGGCACACCTTAGGAATGATCATCTTTTTTCCACATGTTGAAGGTTGGACATATTTGCTACCAAGTGTCATAAAGTAGCACCCCCCCTCTTCCTCTCCGGAGTATAAGACGATTGAAACGAATGAGCCCAATTTCTCAGACAAGTTCTGTGCAAAAGGCACAAAAACCCTATCACCTTCCAATTGCAAGTAGAAAAAAACTAAAGACACCATTGATGTCATCCGTTCATTGTTTTAGAAATAATGGATACCCTCCATGAAAATATTCTGGTTGGGTTGTACGGGGGTTGCTAGGTAGAAAGCATTCACGGGAGAGTCATTTCAAGTTTAGGGAAACCCTATGGCATTCTGTTTTAGACAAAAGCCTTGAACTTCCAGAGAAGTTTCCATCATGGATATCTTCGAATGACAACAGGTTCACCACGAGAGGAAATATCCTGGATGAAGATCATCACCGCGAGTAGCTCTTTGCCCTATCTATCTTTGTCCAATGAGATGCGTTTCAAGCCACCACAATCAGACGGATATGATGGGATTCCAACTTTTTCCTCCTTATTTAAAGAAGATGAATTCAATCCAGGATTGATGGAGAAAATATGTGGTCCAACGTACCCTACTGATGCAAAGGCAATTTACCAGCAGATTGTTTCTTTTGCATGAGGTTTTCAAAAATGAGGCATAAGTAAAGGACATCCGATGTATCCTTGGATGACTCAACAAATTGATCAGATCCCTTGTGATCGCTTGATTTTAGACCTCAAACCAAGACGATCAGGCTCAAATCATACGGGACACGTATGTTGTTGTTACCTGGCGAATCTCGAAGAGAATGATGCACGTGATGGGATTGTCCGTTTCTTGAGCAATTAAAGTCCACGTTACGATCTTGAAAGTCCTCACTGTCACTGAGATCTAGGCTCCTTTCCTCACGACGAACATACTCTTCATTACCTTGGGCTTCACTCGGCTCGTTCGAGCCGGATTCATCACTATTATTATACAAAAATGAATGCTTGGGACACCGAAGATGGCTATTGCTATGGTTGTTATAGTCCTCAGCGTCCATCTTTCGACGCCCACAGTGTATTACTGCGGCGACCAGTCTCCACCACTCACTTTAGCATCAAGAGGGCCTTGATTAAGTTAAGACCGCCGTGGTCTAATCTCCTGATCCGAAGGCCGCCGAAGGTTCAATGGAGTGGAGAACCTGGTATATTCCGCGTGCCTCCTGAAGAAGCCGATGCATACCTTCAGTGCTGAGCTTAATCACACACACCTGGTATTTCTTCCATTAGGATTGAAAGCGGAGGGTCTTGGCTCGAAGACTGTCCGAAATAAGGTGTCCAGACATTTGTGCAGATTTTAAGTGACAGCAACTGGAACACTAGCTGTCACTTCATTGGGGTCTTGGAGTGAAACAACTTGATCAGATGGAAAAGGGAGCACAACGATGCCTGGGGATGCTCCTTTTGAAGTTGACAGAGACGATCCTATGACTGAGATTTGCACAAAATGTTCACCTATTGGTAGAAGGTAAACCCAATGGCACGCCCTCTATAGTGCAGATGCCGGAGTGTGCTATAAGGAAGAGTGAGATATGGGTGATAAGTGCTTTCGAGATTGAGAGTTTGAAAGCGATGGAGGGCCTTAGCTTGGAGTAATTGAACGAGCTTTTTCGTTGTGCTCCTATTGAATTGTAAATTGAATTGGCAAAGAATTGGGATTGTACCTCCCTCAGTCCCGGGGGAACTTTACAATAAGCAATACAAAAAGTTTTACTCGCGCAATGGAATCGTCAATAACTTTTGGGTTGGTCCAAGGATATATTGTCCGTAAATTGTAGGCCTGAGCCACAATGCACGAGCTTAACGCACTGATTCGTGGACACATGAGCCATTGGATTTACCTGGCATTTATTATTGGAATAAATCCATTGAGCCAAGATCACTAAATGTAGCACTTAAAAGCACAATCCACGCCTACTGTTATGACAGTTTTCGCATTTGAAATGTTTCGACCCATTTTTTTTAGACAATTTCGATGATAATGCCAGGGCTAAAAGGCCTACCGAGGCATCACTTTTATTTCTTGGTTTCCAAGGTTTTTGGAGAGATAGATTGGAAAACGGTTTTTTTACCAATCAAAAGGAGCCATATAAATTTGCGATTGCATTGAAAATCTTGTTCATTTCCATTAGTTTGACAGAGCTAGTTAGCGTGGCGGGTGATCCTTAGCTTCAAAATGTCACGAAATGGTCCATTGTTGAGTAAAGATACTTACTGGGTTCAGAATTGACAGATATCTGGGGCGTGGTCATCATATTTTGAGCGAGGCTTCTTTTGACGTCGATATTCAAATCACTCTCACACACGTTTTTTCCGTCTTATGGCCGAAACCACTCCATAATGAGGCAATTACTCGAAGCTCGATGCAACAGCCTCTCCTAAACACCACTAATTGGTCTTGAGGGGTCTTGGAAGTCGTGGAAGTAAATCTCTTCCACCTTACTGACTTGCCTCGCACTAGTATGTAGCACGTATTGCTCTCCACAGAGGAGCCATGGATGGATAAACTAGATGAAGGAGAAGTGCCAGAATATTTGAGGCTCTGGTTTAGTTCTACACCTAATACGCTGGCTCCTTCAACTATCCGATTAGTCCGTGTATCGTCGACGACGTCGGAGTCGAGCTTCTGAAGCAAGGCTGACGGGGAGTCTTCGCAGTCTTCGCACCCCGCCATTCCATCCAATAAGTCTCCACTCAAAAAAGAGCGACCAGCTTTTGAGGCCTCAAACCTCGCATGAAGGTCGCACAGCCTCGAGGACCGAGAAGACCTGAGACTGAACCGTTCATACGTGTACAGTAGTGCATACATTCAGTAGGAGCGAGAGGATGTCCGCTCGATCCCAGCATCCACTGTCACTTCGTAGTTTTAGGCCTTACGTTTGAAGTATTACCCCAGTCACAGGATAGGAGTGTTCTACGTATAGTATGTCCGCTATGTAAGCTAGTTAGATAGCTAGCTAGCTAGCTAGCTAGCTACTACGCGTGTGTACGTAGATACAGTATATTTAGGAAAGAAGAGAAACTAGGGACTGGACCCTATGAGGCCTTCGCTTCCCATCGCCTACTATTCTGGGTTTACGTACTGTATGTAGCGATGAAGTTAAGTTCATATCAAGTATTGGAATAATGGGCGCCTCTCGCTTCACCCACCACTATTGACTTTGGACTTCAGCCTCATCCCATTCAGACAAAGTGTGAGAGAGAATGATTGGCCCTTCACGTCTTTACTCACATATTTCATGACTGTTCGTACGTTGATTCATATACCTAAAGGCGAGTTTATGACCTGGCTTATTAAGTAGTCAGTGGATTTAGCTTGCCTACAAGAACAGAGTTCCAGACAAATATTGGAATAAAAAAGACCTGGTACCAAAGCAAGCAAGGGATGTTGGTTAATACGCCACCTTACTCGCCTTGCCGTTTTCAAAATAACTCACTGACTCGGATTGTGAAGATAGGATGCAGTCAATGCACCAAGGTCACGAGAATTCGGTCCGGGTTCCACCAGCTATTCTTTTTATTGGAAGGCCATATTGACCAAGTACTAAAGGTTAAAGAGCCAAGGATGGGCGCCACGCCTTAGAGAGAATGGCGAAACGGGGATGGGTTGCCGAGGTTCCACTCGATCAGTGCCCATTTGCTTTTGGTCACACTCTTGTGCTTTTTACGGTATGTAATGCACAGAAACATGGCGGCTGGGACATCTAACACTTCTCACTTGGCTTGATTAAAGTGATTGCCTCCCGCGGATTGCTATTTTCAATCAAACAAGTTTTCATCAGTTACTTTTGGCGAGGTGTCAACATGATCATAGTGGTCGCCAAAGAGCAGTAGAGAGGCTGGCAGTTATGAGAGTTATGGCCTGGACATTTTTCAGCCAAATTGTCATTGTTCGAAAATCCTTCACGGCCTTCCCGGCTTGTAACTCTACTTGTCAAAGTACTCGGAGGGGTATTTTCAGGCTTCCCACCAGAAAAGTTGATCAAGCATGGAGGTGGTGGGTCAACTTCATGGAGGTGCAGAATAACTAGTCAACACATCGTGCATAAAACACACGTAATGAATGTCAATAACCGATCGCGAATATTCAAAGAAGAGAGAAGCAAGTGCAACGCATAGAAGCATAATAATGTTTCGCACCTATATTTCGCTTCATTGAATGACCCTATTGTTCCTTTGTAGATGTAAAAGGCTGCGGGCATTTGTCCTGAAAAAAAGCGTTTTTCCAAGTGTGTTCCAGGGTTTCCAGGAAAGAAAACGAAACATGCAGAAACCCAAGGATGAATGGATATGTGAATTGATTGATGTTCCTCTAGGGATCTGTTCGGAACTGGATTTGTTCAAATGTTACCCGTAAGAGGCAACTACGCAATAGTGCCCTCTTGGTTAGAGCCAATCAATGGCCAACATACGTACAAGGGTTTTTCCAACCGACCTAAGTATAATGTTTCATCAGAAGCTGAATTCATAACGGTAGTAATGAGGATCTTATGACTATATTTGATTTCCTCCGCTTTGGTTTCTTTTATTGCTGCACAATGAAATCCAAAAAAGGACGTCTGTAACAAGGGAGAAGACCTCGACAGCTAAACAAAGCATGAAACTCATTTGGAATTGAATCCGTTTTATGAGTAAGGGTGTAGAAATGTAGCAAATATTATTTTAGTTCCAAAAAGAAGTTTATAATCCCATTTGCCACGTGCTCAAGTTTATTTGCTACTTTTCATTTCACTGGCCACGATTAACAAGAAATGACCCAAATTGAGCAGACTTAGGTATACACTTTTCAAAACCGTCGATTCTGTTGCGCTCAGAAGTATTTCACAAGACTAATTTTAGGTCTAATTTTGCATGAACACATGAAGAAAAATGGGTGAATTTTGAAACACGATGAGATGAGATGAAAATATGTCAACGCTTGCAAAAGACTCAAATCCATTATCGTTGCTAGACTGAATCTACCTAAAAACCTATAAATGATTTGCAAAACTAAATTAGGCTAAAGCAATCACTTTTCATGGGCTTACACTTTACTGTACATGGTCAATTCATTACGGCATAACGCCAGTTTTATGAATCATTTCAACTGAAAAAAAAATGAAAACTTATTGCTGAAAGTCCGGCCCTAAGTACTTCCTGAAAGACTCAAGTCCCGGTCCATTTGTCAAGCTAATCCAAATGCCATTTTCTGTTTCATATGCCAATCCATTTGCCATTTCAGTTAATTTTATTTGCCATTTTCGACGCTTCAAACCCTCTTTTATTTGCCTGAATTTTGCACCCCAAGTTATGAGAAGCAGCAATTATAGGGGTGTTTAGAAACACAAACAATGATAGATTTTTCATCTAATAAGTATGTTATTATTTTACCATAAAAATAATATGTCATCATTTCATAACGTGCAGGTTGGTACTACTCTATCGACTGAATGGAGCTTTATGTACTTGATTTTTGTACCAGTTAGCTTAAAACACCGTGTTAAAGACAAAGATAATCCAGCCCTCATAAATGAAGACATGAAAAGGAAATAACCTCTCCCTAGGTTTTAGACATCCTTGATATGGACTTCCAGGAATGTAATTCCATCTCATTATTGATCTAGTGGATCAGTAATTGGTAAAATGGATTCTCAGAATTATGATTAACTATATATAATCAGTCGTGAATCGACTTTCCTTCAATTCTATCACTTTTTTCACGTACCCACTTCACAGTCAGCCTAAACCTCACACTTTCCAAAACAGAATAATAATAATAATAGGTATGTTCGAGTACGGGGATGTATTGTATTGCAATGCCTCAATGATTACATATCATTCTCCTCAGTATTTGCCAAATATCGAGTTGTAAACGAACTTGTCCGTGTCTGATTTTCCATGAGCGAGGACTTTAAAGGTGAGCAAGCCCGCCTCATAGCGATCCTCGGGTAATTGGAGCTTCGATATCAACTCCGAGTCCAACTAGCCGTACCATTCTGCCATGTGATCACTCAACTGCTTCTTGGCACAATTCTTCCGCTCCATGACCTGAAAATACGGAACAGTTTGTGAACAAACGTGGGTGCTTGTGAGTGGGTTCATAACCAATGAAGTCTATCCCAACCAAACCAACCTTGACGCACTTGAAGAACACAATTTGCCTCTGAAACCAATGCTCTCCGGGTTGCTTGTCCAAGATGGATTGAGGCACAGAATGGGAGAACTCGAGGCATTGTCGGTAGCTTTCAATCATCTTGTCTTGGAATTCAGGGTCAGTGTTGTACGCGTGCTGTATGAAAGTGAAAAAAAGCAAGATGAATGATATCATGCCGTACCAGATGAGAGTTAGAGATCTTTTTTCAACCAATGGTTGGTTGGGTGAATGTACAATGAAGTCAGATTCAACTGTGGGTCTTCCATCGAATAGTCAAACCCATGAGATGTGTCATTGTCAAAACTTTGGAAGACCGAGCCTTCTGTGGCTTGTCCGAGCTCAGCTGAGAAAGTATCAGTTACTGGTTAAGACTTAGTTGAAAGGTAGCGTGTTTCTTTTTGGTCGGATAGGGATAGGGAGATCGAAAATCATGATAATAATCCAATTTTCAGATCTGTCTTTTTGGGCAGAGTGAGGACTCAAGACCGAGAGGCCTCGTTTTGATTATGGCTCTTCGCTGGGCCCCTCATCTTTGGGGCCCTATGGCCTGCCTCAAATTCAAAAGTCGTGGTTAGGCCGTTTCGCGGTGAAGCCTTTTGATTGGTTTGAGTCATGGTTCAGGAAGCCTGGTTGAACGGAATAGGCAACATTGCCAGGTGAAGTGAAAGAAGCCCTTGATTGTCAGGGTGTCAAAAAGGACTATCATTCTCTAGAGATGGATTATGCTGGAACGGATTTGACAGCCCTAAAAGGATTATTGGGAACAAAATCCAAAATTGAGGCCTCCACTTTGACTGGAAGGAGTTTGAGACAATCTGAGTCTGGGTGTGAGGGAAAAGGGGCTTTTTGATTGCTGCCATTGAAATTATTACTCTTTAGAAAGGAAAAGAAATTCAGGGCAAGAGACGCGGTAAGAATAGGCCCGATTTGAATAGAAAAAGCTTTACATGAGAGAACGTACCTGGCTCCAAAGGTCCTTCATAAAGTACTGCTCATTGACTTCAAAGTCCTTCCTCAAGTGGCCCATGGTCATCAGGACGCAAGTCAAATTGCTCAGGCCTGCACTCAAAAAGTTCTTGAAGTCGGCAATGTCCATCCCAAATTTGTGAATGTCCTCGGCATTGGGCCGCTGCATGGCCCCTCGTCGAACTCGTCGGAACTGATAGGGGATGGGCAAACTTCTGGGCTTTTGCGTTTGGCCACTGGCTTCCCGGAGCGTCGATTTGTGGTCTTGAATTTACTTGAATTGTTGAAAGGCCAGAAATTCCATCCATGTATTGTATGCGGCTTGCTCTTGAGGCGAGAGGTGGGTCACATCCTGGACGGGATGAGGCTAACAAGGACAAAGAGAAAAGAGCTTGGAAACTTTCGATGAAAGGATGTATGGATGTCAGTCGTAAATTAGGACAAGGACCACACATTAGGATGTCTGGCGTGTGAATGGTAACACTTGTCCCCGAGTGTTCGAGCCCGGGGCGTATCATAGTAGATACTACATCATGTGGAGGAGCGACACTTCATTTCTCAAGAGTCCCTAAGTGACGATGCTTTGGCAGGTTCCTTCTCAGGAATGTCATAATCATTCTATTTGTACATTGGCCAAACAGAATTAGGCAGCTGCAGCAAAAAAAACTACACTAGAGCTTTTTTTGGCCCTGACCAGGCTCATTGTTTTGTTCCCGTTTCTAACCGTCCCTTGTGCCGAATTGTCATTTGATCACCATCTCCCAGAAAAACATTCATACACAGTTCCATACCCAACCCTCTGACATTTGGCTTTGAAACCCAATCCTTGTCGAGGACGTACAAAAAAAGTGAAAGTAATCAATATCACGCTTCAATAAGTGTACGTACATGTACATACGTATAATTGATGGTCTTGGCGGTGGGGGACGATCAAGCATTGGAATTGATCAAGACGCTCAATGGTGGTCCCAGTTGGGTGCACTCGAGTTGATTATGATTGCCTTGATGGGGTTTTGTTTGAAAATACACTCCAAATTTGCCTCGTGGGAAAATGACATTCAATTTCACTTAGTAACTATATTTGCAACTCAAGGTTTGGAACTGAAGAGGCCTAACTTCTGGAACTTTGACAATGATTGAGTCTTCAAGACCATTATCTTTCATACAGAAAATCATCTATGTACAATAAGTATCTTGGTGCGTCATTTGGTTGCCACCATCATAAGTCTTCTTAATCAAAATTGACACGAGCGCCTAAAAGTGCAGCCTAGTGATAAACGCAATCTTTTTTTCTGCATGTAATCAAAATCCAAGTCAAAGTTATGCACTATAAACTGAAATGAACATTTTTCACCATTAGCATATTTGGCTTTGCTGAACCTATGTAAGTGGAACATGTCTTATTCTATATTCCCCCTAACAAATTTCCCCAAGTCTGGTAGACGGAGACAAAGCTCGATCAATTAACAAAAGGCGGGTGGGTGTCCCATATCAACAGCATCACTGATTGTGTTGCTCCGAGCGTTAATCACATTAACATGCATTAACATATGTACAACAGGGAAAAAGTGTGGAAACTCAAGCAAACAAAAACAACTCGTCTTCTAGCATCTCTCGGGCGACAGGGTGAGGCAGTCTAGAATGAGGTGCATGCATTACGATCAGCAATCAATCCGTATTGGCTCACACTGTTCGTGGAAAAGAGTTGTCTCGACAAGATGAAAGGTCATCCTTTCCATGGAACCAAAGCTAATGGTTTATTCGGGGTCTTCTTTAGGAACTACCAGGATAATGGCGCCCAAGGCCGTATTTTCAGATCTTGCCCGTTTTTAGATGTAATTCTTTCTTCAAAAGGAGAGGGTTGTATTTTGGATAAACAAAAGGCCTTACCTTGCGAATCGAGGTGTCATCTGGGTGTTGGAACGAGGTGAACAGATTATCCTTGGGAACCATTTGATTGCACCCATCTTGAGCTTGCTTCACCCTCTTGTAGAAATCCTTCACGGCATCCTGTCCCCAACAGGCATTTAGGTACTGATGTCTGGCAATCTGTTGAAAGACTTCGCTTGGAATGGAATCATCCAGATCCAAAGGCAGAGCTGAGCATTGGACGAAAGGAATGGCTCCCAAAAGAAGAGCAAAAGCTCCAATTGGCAAAAGTAGTAACATCGAATACATCTCGCTCGGTGGAGAACTTCTGGAAGTTTGCAAGAGAAATTAATAGTGATGGATCGACTAAAACCTCACGAAAGTCTTTTGAACAGACCCTTCCACTCAATTTCGATGCTTTTTTTTTTGTACATCAATCTCACCCATACTTGAGCACAAGTGTTTTAATTACGAGAGATGCCTTGATTGGCTCTTTTCAACTAATCAAACACTTTGAGCGAGGGAAACGCTTTGTTTGATGAGCAATCGGGTTTTCATTTTTCCAATCGTGCCACCTTTTGGATGGACACAACCGGGTCTGTTTGGATGTCAATCTTTCAGTTACGTGTGAGTTCCAATTTGCTGGCGATCGCGCCTGGTTTTGAAAGCCTAAAGTATTCCTGCCAAACTCTCAAAGTTTCACAACTTGAAATTGGCACTCATGTACCAATATTTCCTCCTGACAAAAGACCTCAAAGTCTTACCAAAACTCAGGACCTGGAGAAGAAGAATGAGCAACAACAGCGACTGGTTGGCAACTCAGGGCGGATGAACGATAGACAACAATGTGGGATAACCGGTGTAGATGGAGATGATCACACCTTGATCATGAACAATTAACTAAGACGGAAGACACTTGGATGAGTTTCTTTTATGGGGTGCAATCAGGGCATTAAGTGAAAAATTCCTGCATCATTGCCAATAAGATCATCAAACTAGAACCATGTAACACAGCGAAGAGGAAGAAAACAATAGATCTCGAGAAGTCATGCGTTGCTTTCAGAAAATGGACTTGCACCTAAAAACCGTTCAATGCTTTCCTTGAATAACTCTCAATCTGGAGAACCAGGAGGGAATGCATTCTCTCAGTATTAGCCAAGACTGTCGTCGCTTATTGCAGTATTTCCTGTCAAAACGATGACAATAGACAACTCAAACAAGTTTTTTGAAATCTTATATAGATTAATTAACTCCAAAGTAATCAAAACAAACAGCACTATAATCCAAGTGTTTGAATGGATATTTAACTTTATTGTATCCTCTATGTGGCCTCTATTCCGAGATGAATGAATGACGCAATCATTTTTAAGTAAACTCCGTCCGAAAGTGATGGAAGCCCGCCCATAGCTCAGAAAGTGGCTGTACTATAAACTCCAAGCGATAGATTTGTTGTCCCATGGCATAATAGACATAGTATAAAAGATATTTTTGGAACATCAATTGCGAATGTGGTACGGTGGTTTGAGCATTTTCATAGCACGAGCGAGGTTCCATATTCCGTTCTCCAATCTGACCTTTCTCAAGGAACTCTTAGATGCTAACCACGGCCACAGACGGAGAATCAATTTTATAAGGACTGTGAGGCTCTCTATAGGAATAGTTGGACGATGTGATGGCTGGCTTGGCAAACAGGTGTTGAGACTTACGCCTCCAACTCTGGTGTATGTCAATTACAAAAATAAAATTGTTCAAAACCACATTTGGCCCTTTCATTTCACTCCGCCTAATCATAGATTTCTAGACGCTGGATGTCGGACGACCGACCACTCGGTTGGCTAAACAGTACAATAAACCGGTTTGGAATCAATTCCCAGGAGACCATCCATTGTACTGTTTTACCAGCCGAGTGGTCGGACGTCCGACATCCAGTGTCTAGAAATCTATGGCCTAATCTAGCCTTGGATATAAAGACTAATTGCGACTTTATTGAAGTGTACATGTAGATCAGTGTCAGTTAAAATCATGGCCAAGTATGTCATGCTATCGACCATATAACACATTTATTCTCGGACCTTTCTTTTTCAATTAACAGTGTGTGCCCCCAGGAATGAAGTCATCTCATGTCTGCACAATTTGAGCATCGAATCGGGATAAAAGAGTTATTCTAGCGTAACCAGATCTGTTTCAGAGGTGGTGAGAACTGACTGGCTCGGTCTTCATTCAATCAGGGTGGGCGATTGTAAATCACCTCCTCGACTTTATCAATGCCAAATGGATTCCCCACAAGTTGTTGAACTCGAAATTAAGCCTCATCATGGAAAAGTTTAAAGAGTTGGATCAGTTATGGCGCAAACGCGCGTGTTTCCCAATGATCGAGCCGGATGTGCCTCATCAATTGATGCGTATTTCTTTGCTTGTCTACTACACATACACAGCATCTAAGACAGGCGACAATCTTTAAAAACCTGTTTCAAAATCAAAACAAATCAAAACTTGGATAATCTTCCTCACTCACTCCAGTTTCTTATTTTTAAAAGACTGAATACTTGAAGTCATTAACTGTCACGCAGACCATGTACATTGTTGAGTATCAACATAGTAAGTGTATCGAATTGACCCGTAACAACTGTTATCTTCGTGGACTTTTGAGATGCATGGACATTAAAGATGACGGGAATGGCCAAGATAAGAGTGTCTACTCGAGTGAGACTTCTTCATAACTTGATCAAGGTACTAGTGTGTTCAAAGATATTCTTTACAAGGCCTGCCAGGCAATTCCTCAACTGAGTGCCAATTTGCGGCTGGATGAAAAGGTGCTTCAGATTTCAGAGTTCGGGACCCACTCAAGGTTCTCCCACTTGGATCGAGGGAACCCACCGACCTCTCGCTTGCGGTTTTATCGAGATCTTACCCATACATCTTCATCGAGAGTCAAGTCAGATTGGAGAATCGACTTCAACACTTTCCTGAAAGAAAACCATCATAAAGTGATTCCCTCAGGTATGTTGTTCAATGAGGCGTCACGTCTGAAGACGTCACCCATCTCATAAAGAGTATCATGTGAAATCGAGTGCATCAAAGAGCTTGCTGCGCCCGGTTTAAATGTCTATTGTCTCATTGGACCTCTCCATTTAATCACTTTTAGTAGAGAAAGAAATAAAGATCTCATCCACGATGTCCATCCGATTCGATAATCGTGTGGCTGTAGTCACTGGAGCAGGTGGAGGTAACTTCAGATATCAAATGAGCGAACAAAAATGGCCAGTGAAATTGACCAAGAGGTCGTCTTTATTTGTAGGTTTGGGTAAGGCGTACGCTTTGCTTTTGGCCAGTCGTGGAGCCTCGGTCGTGGTCAATGACTTGGGTGGATCTCGATCTGGTGAAGGCCAATCCTCTAAGGCCGCAGATGAAGTTGTCTCCGAAATTCGGAACAAAGGTCAGTTTCCCATCTTTCCAAAGATCGTGTTGTTTCGATGCCCCCAACCGATCACCCAAGCCTCTTTCTCCGTCTCTAATGAATGCCAAGAGACTCAATTTTGATCTGTTTTTGGAAGGTGGGAAAGCCGTGGCCAACTACGACTCTGTGGAAAATGGCGAAGCGGTGATCAAAACGGCGCTCGACAATTTCGGACGGATTGACATCGTGATTAATAACGCGGGGATCCTAAGGGATAGGAGCATTGCTCGAACTGCCGACTCGGATTGGGACCTGGTGCACAGGGTTCATTTACGAGGAGCCTTTCAAGTCACAAGAGCCGCTTGGCCGCACATGAAGAAGCAGAAATATGGAAGGATCGTGAACACAAGCTCAGTGGCCGGCATATTCGGCAACTTTGGCCAAGCCAATTACAGGTAGACTACGTACATAGTAGATCTAGAATTTCCAGATGAATGAATGAAGATAGATGTATGGAGGAAGTTCCGACTTTGACTCGAGAACTAGAGAAAGTCGGCCATGACTTCTGGTCGGACTTTTTCAGCGCTGCTAAAGCTGGACTGCTTGGTTTCACGAACACGTTGGCGATCGAAGGAGAAAGAAGTGGGATTCAAGCAAACATCATCGTACCCATGGCTGCTTCCAGACTCACTCAAGACATATTACCACCAGGTTAGTAGGGTTCTTTGAAATATCAATGGCAGTAACGCCACGGCAAAAAGACCATGAATTGATAAAATGCCCACCACAGGAAACAATTTGTTTGGGGGGATATGAAGAGCATACAGTTAGCCACGTTTTCGATTTTCAAAAAGGACCGGGACTGACTTATTGAAAGTACACATACGTGATGTACTACGTACATAAAGCATATTCAAACAGGATTTTTTTCTATTTTCAATTATACAGTTTGTTCCAGGTGATATGTGCAGAATGTACATCACAAATATGTACCTGCAATTAGTAGAACTAGGCTCTTAAGGAGCTTGAGCAGTATCCGAGTTTTGCTTCGTTTCTACAAGGGGCGCTGTGCCATGATTCAAATCCATTCTGTGACTTTTGAGCACGGAAAAGTTGTAATTTT
>NC_081443.1:3047520-3162357 GCF_007210705.1 Tigriopus californicus
TACAAGACGGAGGGCGCTGTGCCATGGTTCAAATCCATTCTGTGACTTTTGAGCACGGAAAAGTTGTAATCTCTGTTCAGCTGTCAATTTATGAGTGGTGGGGTTTCTCTGGTGCATCTTTACATCCTTCTGCACTTGCTCCCCCTTTAATCCTTCGTAAAATCAATGCCCTTGGTCCCATTGGTTTTCTCGTATTGGTTGTAACTTTGGTCGTCACCCTATGTGCTTACATATTTTGTGCATTTAAAAAACCAACGACGAACTAGCGTGCACAATAATCAGATGAAGATAAGCAATAGCTTTTAATTCAGAAGACGCACGAACATTCCTTGACTTATGGATTGCTCTCATTACAATCCAATTACGTCCGGCGCTGACTTAGGGCATTTACTTGACTTTGAGCCTAATCTTATTCCATTGAAAGGACCAGATTCGCCAGATTCGTGCACAGGCTTGAGGTTCATTTCATTTAGAGTGAACTGACGAATTACGGGTGCTTTAATGATGATATCTCGGGACATTTTTATTTTTATTTTTCCCATCTCTTGGAGGGTCATTTGACAGCTCTTGAAATCATATTAGCGATTGTGAAATAAGTTTTATGGCAGGGATGCCTCATTGGTTATACAATGAAGGCCCGGATTCTGGATGAAACTGCCAAAGGTGAGCTCGTCGCCTCAAGGTTGAGCAATTCCTGACATCGGCTTAATGATAATTGAAGCTTTCGTTCCTTGTGCACTCATCCAAGATGTTCATGTGGACAGCCAGGCAGCATTGAAATTATTTGTCAGATTGCTCACAAAGGCTTCATCATCAATGTAGACGATGGCGGCCAAGCGAGATGTAGCATGATGGCCTTGTTCCATATAGTACGAGAGACAAGTTTAATACGACTACCTTTATGGTGCCATATGCTTAGCCAGCGAAAAATTTACCCCTCCCATATTCGTTTGTCATGTCCTGAAGATTGTCTTGTCCTTCTTCGTGCTCCTCTCTCGTTCTCCATAGACAGGAAGGGAGGATAGTATTTACCTAGATCTCCATGCTCCGAACTTGCCGTTGTTGCAATATTGATATCGACACATTTTGTTGACGTCTTCCTTTTATCTGGACCGCTGAAGGTCCTTGGAACAAAATCTGATCGCGTTTAGAGAATACCCTATGAGAAAGGCCAAAAAGTAAGTAAGCTGACAGAATAAGCAAGAATGATTGCCTGGCTGGGAGTCAAATCCCATGGTTCAACGGTGCACTTTTCTGTGCCAGACAAGATAATCAAGTTATTCAGCGATCACTTGCCAAATCGTTACTTCGCACGAACAACTATCGTACAAAGCCGTGTTTCCGTGTTTGTCCTGACAATCAATGAGAAGATACTCATTGAAGGGACTATCATGGTCAATCTTGAAATGAAGCAATCCATTGGTGAGCAGGAGGTATTTTTGTGGCTGGGGACCGCAAAAAACCAACGGGTGGAATTACGTTCCAGGACGCGTTTTGGTGTTCCATGTTTCTTTTGCCGTCTGTACGGAAAATTGGAGGATAAGTTTCTGGTCAGCCAATCTATGACAAGAAACTTTGCCGGTTTCCTCGCAGTTCAAAAGAGACAGGCCCAAGAACTTTTTCCCCCCGGTCTTTGTACTTGGTCAAATTGGATCTTGAGGATGGGACTGTCTTAAGAAGGATAACATCCAATATCCAACCAGCTATTTGATGACACGTCTTTGGGAAGTTCACAAGTTCACACAACCGACTTTGGACGCCTTCAAGTCATGAATGAAAATGTCGAGATATGGCTCCTCCAGTCTTGGAATTGAATTGATGTCAACATGAACCTACCCTTGCGAAAGTCTCAATCATTTTTCAGAGCTCTTCGACGGTTTGAAACCGGAATTGATAGCTCCCGTGGTGGCTTGGATGTGCCATGAAGATTGTCCCGACACTGGAAGCATCATCGAGGCCGCCGGAGGTTGGGCAGGAAAATGTGAGTATATTCAAGTTTATGGGTCGTTTAGTTGGGGATGAGAAGAACTCCCATAATCTCGGGCATTAACCCTCAGACTCAGCCCTAGCCACTGCCACTGCCACGATGGTGGTTGGTTCAAAATCTTGTCTGCTCGATATCACCGGACGGATGACAGTTACCCTCAATAAACTTGTCTGACTGCTTGACAAGGTTGAGTCAAGAGATTGTTCAACAGAATTGCCATGGAGGCAAGAAATTATGGTTGGCGCTTGAGAAAACAAAAGCAGCGCTCTTTATTGATAAAATATTCAATCGAGTGCGCTCGAAACGAGGATGATTTCCCCAAAGAAAGATATTCTCATCACAAAGGACGAGGCACGTTTGTTTTGACGGAGCGGGACATATGGATCACCATTTTTATGGCAAATTTTTCTCGGTTTTAAAAAGATTCGGTCTAAAAGTAGGCATGGCTTGTTACGTGTTTTCTTCTTCTGTTGCTTAGCTTTCTAGCTGAAAAATGTCCCCTAGGTTGCAATATTCTTTTCCTTCAACGTGCTATGCCAACTCTCGTTTTCTTCAATGTTAGGCGAAAAGATCTGAAGGCCCTACGATTGAAGGGGAAGGACGATTGTCATAAATCACATCAGTTGTCATCATATTGCACTTGCACACCCACCCAAAAGTGCATCCACAGCAAACTCGCCCCCAATCTTCTTCTAAACCCACTTAGTTTGTTTTGGAACCCTTTTTACATGATACTTCTTGTCCTCCACAGATAGTGATGTTGGAGGCAAAAATGTTTCAATTTTCCACCTTGCCTCTACCTTCGAACAAAAAGTGAAAGGAAGTGACAATTTGTCATTGGGTGTCATTAATTATTCAGAATGGCACATTTTATCATTTTCCCTCCCCGAAAAAACGGCGTCCCTGACAAACTTATGGAATTGAAATGGGGTAATGACAAAAAACCCTACCAAGTCTTTTTTATGTTTTTCTTCCTTTTCTCTTAAGATCGATGGCAACGAAGTCAGGGAACGTTGTTGATGGATGATTTAAGCGAAAACATTACCCCGGAGCGAGTCCGAGAACGATGGGCTCAAATTGTGGATATGCAAGGGGGCGATTTCCCCACCTCAAACCAAGGAGCCACTATGGACTTGGTGGGCAAAATGGAGAAGCTGACTTCTAGCCCGGACAGCACCCAAATCCAAGGTGATTTGGTAAGTGAAAGGCTCTTTGAAATCATAAGTCAAAAAATACCCATAGAAAATTCGGACGCCAGACAAACAAGTTCCAAAGTCTCCAAGGTCTTCCTTAGTAACGGCAAACGATGGGTGACAGAGTTCACAAACTTGCAATGCTTCCTTGTTCAAAATATGAACTCAATGTAAATCCTCAGTGTGCTGTGACATTAAACTTGTTTGGATTTATCCATTATAGGCCAATAAGCATTATTCATAATCCTGCCCAAATTCAAACTGAGTGGAACCGTTCCAGAAACATGGAGACAAAAAACGTTCAACCTATTTTTCTCAATACCAGATGTTGTTTTTTTGGTTCCCATTACTCGCGTGGAACACCTGTTCAGATGTTTGTATTGTGAAGTCTCGGAAGAAAAATAGCTTATCACGTGGGAATCTTGTTCAGGGATCACACGCAAGCAAAAAGTGGTTGTTGTTGTTGTTGTTGCCGTTGCTTTGATTATGATAAAGAATTGCCAAAGCTCTTGGATATCTTCATGGAACAAGCTTGGAATGAAAGTTAATCCATAAATATTATTCTTCCGCGAAGACGGGTGTGAAACTTACAGAGACATGTCCCATGTGACAAGTTTCCAAATCCCCATTGCAACGCTTAAACAGCCTCGCAACCACCCGATGGTATTCTTTTTTTTTTTGCTTCCAGATGTCTGCAATCGGTTTCAAGTCCCAGCCTTTCCTTTACAACTTTGACCATCGAGATGTGATTCTCTATGCCTTGGCCGTTGGAGCCTCGACTGAAAACCATCATGGTCTGAAGTATCTCTACGAGGGAAATCCCAACTTCTCCGCCCTACCCTCGTTTGGAGTGATGCCAGGCTTTGGCAGTTTTGTTGGATTAATCAACGGTGACGTGCCTGGCCTTGAGATTGACCTTTCAAAGGTAGCCTTTGAACAACTGGGGATAACATTATTGAAACTGATTGAACTCTATGCCATTTTTAAATAAGTTAGACACAGCATTCTAGGAAAACATCTTATTTGCAAAAAAATGTGGGTTGATTTGGTCAGCACGCAAAAGCAATGGAACGTCAAATCCCGGCGGATTGTATAAGAACACCGAGAGTCTGATCGACTCAGCTTAGTCATGGATAGTTTGTGATCCTCATAAAATTGGATCATCGGCTCTATGTTCCTCACCATTGAGGACAGACGGGTAAAAGTCGGTGATTTTGGAGCAGTGGCTTAGATGGAAGTGGTGCAACTGGACCATGCAAATGGCCGCCCATTTTGAAAACGGGAATCCTTCCCGTGGAAGCGAGACTTACCTTGATCGAGTCGACTTGAAGAGCTTCCACTATTGGTCAAATCCTTAAGCCATAAAGATGTCATTACTGTCCTTGAACTTGGCACGCCAGGAGAATACCTGGATTTAAAGCCAGCGTGTGTAGTCTCAATATACAGTATGACTCTACCCTAGGGCTCTAGGAAATTGCTTTAAAAGTATCGTTTTATTGTGCTCATCTTGATTTGTTTATGGTCGATAACAACTGAGGTCTGGATAGTAAAAGAAATCGTTCTTTTATTGCAGGTCCTTCACGGAGAACAATATACCGAGATGGTTTCAACCAGACTTCCTACCGAAGGGTCATTAGAGTCCACCTTCCAAATCCAAGCCATCCTCGATAAAGGTTCAGGCGCGGTTCTCTTGGTTGAGGTTCTCACCAAGGATCAAGTCACCCAAGAGACCATCGTCAAGAATCAAATGTCGGTGTTCGTGGTGGGATCGGGCGGTTTTAACGGTCCAAGGAGCTCGGAACACCTCATTCCCACTGAAAAGAACCCGAGTCACGCTCCAGATTGGGAGATGACCTATCAAACCAACATTGATCAGGTTAGATAATCGCATGCAGATGTAGGCTTGGACTAGATGTTTTTTTCACTTCAAGACAGTTTTCAAAGCCAGGGGGTATGGGCTGTTTATTATCATTTTCCTCCATTTTCAAAAAAGCCGTTTTACCCCCGCTGAAAACCGACTTTGGAATCAACAGCGCTTCAAAGCCTGAAGAGAATGGTTAAGGAATAGGGCTTGTCAAGTAAAGGAAAGTAAAGGAAAAATGTGGACGTCACCCTGATTTTGGGCATTTTGGGGAGAGAGAACTAAGACAAACATCACAGTTAACTCGCTCCATCCGCCCATTGAATTTTCATCGAGTGATTTTGAGTGAGCTGTATTACAAAACCCAACAAAATGAACATATTTGATATAATTCGGCGAGCGCACTATCAAATTGACTCAATGCCACAATGCTATTTGCTAAGACAAGCAGGTAAAATAACAAAAATGTCAAAATTCAATGCATGCACAGTGCGGTTTGGGTGGGCATGTAATCTTTGATTTCACTCCGTGGAATAACGTCAGTTGTTCATGAACGCGTTCACTTGACAAGCCCTATACTGCCAGTTGGCACCAAAGGGGATCGAAAAGACAGCTCAGGGTACCAAGTCGTCGCCAAAGTATTCCAAGACTTTATTAACACCATTTCATTTTCCTTGTATGCCTGGCAGCGGGGGGGAATCTTTTGGAACAATGAGTCCACTCCATAGGCACAGATTTGAAATAAAAGACCCAGCGATGCTGAATTCCACTCAGCTTCCAGCTGCTTTGTTTTGGCGCATTACCCCCTCTCGAAATGTTTATTTATTATGCCAAAGAGACTAGACATTTGCTTTGGTAAGCAGAACGAATAGTCGTCGGCTCCCAATGGAAAGCTAGCTACCCGTGCTACACTCTACGTACTGTATGTGCTATTCTTGCCATATTTTGTGCTCGTTGTTGACAAGACACAATGACATGAGAGAATATCCATACATCAGAGTAATTTCAATTTCCGTGCCTGGAATGAAATTTCATGGCAATAAATCAGTGAGCCAAGACTATCTTCTGAACTTTTTTTGCGCAGGTGGTCGGTCTTGAAAATGAAATCCAGTGGCCTTCAGAGCCAGCTCTGTTGAAGTAGACATAAATCAAAATGTACTTCACTAAATTCAGACAAAAAATTACAGAGCTCCATGAACTGAACATCATCTGAGAATGAAGTTTTCTTCGATAATCAGATATTTTTTTTCCATCACGTGTCCTAGCCAATACGGGATTTTATCAACCAAATTCGGATCCAAACTTAACGTTGGCAAACAAAGTCGAGTACAGTAGTCCCCATTTCCGGTTTCCCTGAGCTCACTGGAGAAAAAAGATCCCCACCGAGTGTAACTTTCCTAATGGAGCTGATTGGAACGGCCAAAGTTGGTGACAAGCGCAAAAAGTTCAATGCTACCTAGTCCCATAAGTGTGGTCAAAGAGTTTTAAAATGGGTACCCTTTAAAAGACGTTTGAGGCGTTTTTCCTCGTTCATTGCAGGCCGCTTTGTACCGTCTGTGTGGCGATGCTAACCCACTTCATATAGATCCGAGCTTCTCGGGCATAAGTGGATTCAAGAAACCAATTTTGCACGGTCTTTGCTCCTATGGTATTGCAGCGCGACAGATTGTCGACGAAGTCTGCCAGGGTGATCCTGGCAGAGTCAAGGCCATCAAGGCCAGATTTGCCAAACCTGTAATACCTGGCCAGACACTTGTGTGAGTTGCCGAAACAGCTGTCGGAGTATATATGCACTTTTGGTGCAATTTCGATGCAGTTTTCCTAACCTCCTTGATTTTTTTTGTTGCCTCCCTCGAATTCTTGTTAGGGTTGATTTTTCTTTAGCGTTGGCAGCACAATCATTTTGTGTTGACTTTGGCTGAATTGCCTTCTATAATCATGAAGGCAAAATTCTGTTGAATTGTTCCAGGACCAAAGCATGGAAAATAAACAACGAGAAGATATCCTTCTCCTGCGTGGTGAAAGAAACCGGACAAGAATGTTTGAATGGGGGATGGATAATTTTGAGGAGCTATCAGGACGACAAGCAAAGTGACGACGGTGGTGGAAGGAAGCAATCACCAGATATGGAACAAAAACTTGGAACAACTTTGAAAAGTGATGTGGTTTTCCAAGCGATGGAGCGAAGGCTCAAGGCCAAGCCAGACATGGTGAACAAAGTTCGAGCTGTCTTCCATTGGATTATTACCAATTCGCAAGGGAAACCAGCCTCACACTGGAGTAAGTTGAGTTTAGCATTTGGCATCGATCCGTCTTCAACTTCCCACGAGTGAGGATGAGGAACTAACGCGGGATCTTCCTTCATCTCCGATGATTGAAGGCAAATCATCAGGAGGGTTCCTAGGCGAGGATATAATTGTCAGATAGACTGGGGATCAAAATGATCCACACCCAATTCATGCTCATGGAGGAGGGGAGGGGGTGTTGTGTGTACTGAAAAAATATTTGAAATCCTGACGTATCAACCATAGATGGCATGTTTTATTCGTATTGGACTATCTTACACTTTGTAGCCTTTTTTTCAAATTCAATTGATTTCATGGTTACTTAAGCTTGTAGAGTCTTGAATTCTTACCAAGAGATGTGAGAAGTCACAGTAAGAAGTTAGGGGTTTGCCGATGTTAGTGCTCAAGATTGGTAAGGAAGGTTCCGGAGCGTTGTGGTTCCTATCCGATTGAGCTCTTGGTACTTCAATAGGCATAAGGTTGCCGTTGGGAGGGTAAATGCATCTTAAGAACCAACAACCAAAAAACGGTAAAAACAAATCGAAGGCTGCCTAACTCGAATCATCACTATTTTACAGCACTCAAGGATGATCAAATGGCTCTATAACATGTCTTATACATTTTTTATATTAACTTACAGCTCATTTGTCAAAAGATGGCCTGTGTAACAGCAAGGGAAAATTGGCTCAATCAGAAAGATAAGCGATGTAGATCAACCTTTTTCCTCCGGTAGTAGCTTTACTCTTATGTACTTGTAAAGTGTTCATTTAATGCAACATGTTTCGTCCAGCAGTTCATACGTGTACTCGTTCAACTTTGTTGAGCGGTGACATTGCAATGGCATTGGCAAGAAAACATAACGTCAGTAGTTTTCTCATAAACATGTCACGTTCATGAGCCCCGCCTATCTGTCTTTGGGAACAAGGTGAAAGTGACAAAATCCTTTAAGACCTCGTTTTCCTCTTTTCGAGCCTCTTGACTCTAGGCAAAAGCTAAAACTGAGCTCTTCGAATTTAATAGTATTTTAGTTTTAGTTTTCATTTGACCTTTTTCTTGTTTTAGCTGTTGACCTTAAAAATACGCCTGGATCTATCACACAAGGTGCCCATGGAACTCCAGATTGTACGTTAACGATCTTTGATGACGACATGGTTCAAATGGTAAGATATGGCCTTGATTAATGATAACATAAATCAAATGAAAACTTGCCCTAGCCCGAATTGTTCGGGTAGTAGACTGAAAATTTGAAGCAAAGTTAACTAAGTGATTGTTATTGTTTTTTATGTCATTCTTGTGACTCTTAGTCACATTCGTTTTGTGATTTTTAGGGAAGTTATTCATCGTATGCATGACACCACGATACCTGTCAGTTTAAGAATACCCAATTGCATAAGAAAAATGTTGTCAAAGATCCTGGCATTTCAATTGAATCAAATTTTGTTCATGACATGCAACAGAAATATGCTTTTTCAATTCAAAGTTGTTCTTGATACCCTCAATTGGAAATCAAACCCATGAAAGGAACGAAACAAATTGGACAGAAATCCAACTTTCAAGGGCTTCTCGCTCATTACTGCCTGTAATATGACCTAAAAACTGACGTAACCAAGTCAATTGCTGGCGTTCACTGAGGAAACGCGATCGAAAGGACTGCCCATTAAGAACAAAGTTACTAATGATTCCAAAGTTCCATAGAAAATCCCCTCCTTGTACGACAAGCTATTTGTAGTCTAAGCAAGAGTTACTATATCATATCATTGAACAAAGGTATATGAGTATGACATTAACAACCTTGTCATATTTTGTTCCAGGTTGAGGGCAATTTGAAACCACAAACCGCGTTCATGAAGGGGAAATTGAAAGTCAAGGGCAATATTATGCTCACTCAGAAGCTCCAAGATTTAATTGGGGATCATTCCAAGCTCTGAGATTCGTTGTCTTTGTGTGGATCAAGACTTGCATAGAACTTATTCAATGCAGCGGGGAAAAGTGTAATCTGTGATTGGTGTTAGAGAGACATATTGATTGATTACACATTTGGTGGAAATTACAATATTCACGTAATCGAAAATAAGAGTACCTAGTTCTTGTTATTCTCTGGTAGATCTGTATAGGCTTCCATGTAAATTTGTACTTTCGTCCCCTATTGAAAGATGTACACTAATTTGTTGCATAACATTTCCCCGTCAAACCGTGCGCCAAAACTTAAAATGAACAGAAATTCCGAGTCTGCTTGAAAATACAGCTATAATTCGATTGTTTAGACCCTTAAAGCTCACTGTTCAAAAATGAGTGAGCAAGAAGGAAAAAGACGGAGGTTCCACGATTTGCTCAACTTCCAAGTCAGCCAGAGCAGCATTGTCAGGATTGTTTGGATCAAAGTCATTCTTGTCCTACGACTCCAGTACGTCAAAAATAAAGTAAGGGGCATCCGCATAGCTACTGGATGACGAGAACAACCTTCTAAGCAGTCGACGGCGACCCGCCACCGGCATGAACTACTATCAAACGAGTTCGAGGTGTCGAGGTCAACATATTGAATGAATGTGATCCTTCAGCATCTTAGTTATTGTCTATGAAATGTGATGCTTCCTTGGAATGTCGCAATTCCCAAACGGTATTTCACCCCGAGGTGCAGAGCGGGAGAGAGTACAGTCGAAATTCGATTTATCGATATTGGCCGTCAACGTAAAGCATATCGTTAAATCGAAATTAATCGTTATATCGAGATTCTTTAAATCGAAGTTTGACCACTGTATCAAGGTAGGTTGCGTTAAACATTCGTGTTCGTTACGTTGTGCAGTTCGGACGTGTCATTCCTCAAAGTCAAGGAGGCGAAATAGATGCATATGAACCTCTTCTTGCTCGTTTAGCAGCTCATTTTATTAAAAGGGGTCCCAATTAAGTCCCTGATCTTTTCGTGATAGGATCAGTTAAGTTTCAGGAAACCATGACAATGTTTTCTTCAGAAGCCTCTGCATTCATGCAATCTATCATCATCGGAAAAGCCAATAAAGAGCCAGCTGAATAATACATTTTCGAACGATCGACTTGGATCGACCAACCAAACAGTTTTGGCTTGCCAATCTATATCAGAATTATCATTAGTGATCGATTATACACTAAATCAAATTTGATGTTCTACAAGTATTTTTGGAGCTATTCACTAAATATTCAGTAAGGAAACCTGAAAATCAATTTGACTTTACCAAGAGAGGGTGAAGTGTTGCAGCATTGTGAAAAAAGTGACTGTGGTAAGGCTCACTCGAAAGCTGAGAACATGAATGGCTTTCATAGACCTTTAAAAGGCTTTTGATTTCACTAATCCCCAAAACCTTTTCACTCGGAGGATCCACTCATCTTATCCTCATTATCTGAAGAGGAACACATATTTTTTTTCGAGAATTCTCGAACTCTCCTTTCAAAGAGCATTTTCTTGTACGATGGGGTCTTTCAGGGTGAATCCAGTTCTCCTCTGACATTGTTTTAATTTTCTGCCTTTCTGACTCATGGCGGCGAGTTGAGACAAAGCACGACAATTGTTGTATTCACAAGGCTATGCGATTCAATCGACTTTTATGATAATGATGGGAAGTCCGAAGTTTTGCTTTTTTTCAACAACAACCAAGGTCCTAAATTGCCACCATCACTCAAAAATAAAATGTCTTCAGGATTGGAAAACCAGGCTTCCATAACATTCCGTGGATTACCACGCAACCTGACGTCCAAATTCCAAACAATATTGACAATACACCCCCCCAGTGGAGGTCACTATAAACGTAAAATAGTACTCGTGGTTTTCTGGACATGACTTCTACCGAAAACGAACTAGGGCATGACTTTTGGAGCTCCAAGTTTTACGACCAAGGTCGCACCCCTTGGCACAAACAAGAGTTCCATCCGAAATTGAAGGCCAATTTAGGATTCTTTCCGAAGACAACCGAAGCCAAACGGTTTCTGTTACCCTTATGCGGTAAATCCGTGGATTTGATCCATTTGTACAACTTCTGCTCCAAGTGGACCATTTTGGGGGTGGAATTTGTGGAGCAGGGTTGCCGTAGTTTCTTCCAGGAGCAAAATCTGGAATACGACGTGGAGGATAAACAGGGTGGCTTGAAAATCTTCAAGGTGAGGTTGCATTGAAAAAGAGGAATAGTTTCCGGTGATAATGTCTTGTGATTCACTTTATTAGAGCAAAGATGGACGCCTTCAAATGTTTTGTGGAGATTTCTTCAAAATGGACCCAGACCTGATTGGAGGAACTGTTGATTACGTTTGGGACCGAGGATCTTTGGTAGCAATATCACCGTCCAAAAGAGAACAGTGAGAATTGAATTGGAAAGGGCCGATTTCTTTGAATTGGAAAAGTTGTTAACACGGGAATCTTTTCAGATATATGCGAGTCATTAATAAGCTGCTCTCTCCCACCTACGTGTATTTGCTCTCAACTATTGAGTATGATCCCGATGTCCGGGGTGGACCTCCCCATTCGATTCCTTTTGGGGATGTTAATACATTATTTGGTAAGTTATTTTTTTACCATGTCGATAAGAAAGTCCTTAAAGCTGATACTGAGTCTCAGAAGAAATGATGGTACTTCAATTTTCGAAGGACCTCAAGTGAACGGGCAAAATAAGAGATTGATTGATTCTGCTTTTTTTAGAGGACGCTCAAATTCGGATTTTGGAAAACCAAGTCTTAGACAATCCGAATGATCTCATGAAAGAGAATTTATTCCTGATAACTGAGAAATCTCCAAAAGACGTGGTTAGTTATTGGCAAGGTCGATGGGTGGAAGGTCAATCTCAATGGCATTCCAACGAACCCCACTTCAGTCTGGTGAAGTATCTAGATAAACTCAAGGTAAAGTATAACCAAGTGGTTTGTTTCCTTTGGATAGTTTTGTGACTTGTGGAATCAAACAGGATGGTCGAGATAATTTGACAATTTTTGTACCGCTTTGCGGGAAAAGTGGCGATTTGATCTACTTGTACAAACAAGGCTTTTCCGTGATTGGACTGGAAGGTGTGCATTGTGTGGTTGAGAGCTTCTTTAAGGATCATGATTTGGAATACAAGAAAGAAGTATTGCCGGAAATCAAGGGGTTCAAATACGAGGTAAGCTTGGTGTTTACTCGCTTAGGGTTTGAGAATGAGCTAATGGAGTCCTCATTCCCATTTCGATCCCAGACTTTGGATGGTCAATTGAAGATTTTTTCGTGCGACATTTTTGAAATGCAACCCGGTGTAATGGGTCAGGTGGATGCGGTTTTTGACCGTGGATCATTCGAGGCCATTTTGGAAGAAGATCGACCTCGATACATGGACTTGATGACTAAGATCCTTGCGACCAAGTTTAGAATCATCTTGAATGGCTACGAGTATGATAACACTGTATTTAAAGGGCCTCCCAGGCATGTTGATCACAAAGTGGTCGAGGAAATGTATGGTAAGATGGAATCTTCGATTGGTTCTTGGTATTGCCAATGGCTTGAGGCTGAATCATGCCCGATATTTCTGTTCTAGGAAACCTGGGAAAAGTCGAGATCTTGGAAGCAACCGAAAATGGAACCCAACCTCAGCGATTCAACTTGTCCAAAATGACCAAGTTCATCTACTTCATTTCTCGGGAAAGAATGGAAAACTAATAATGTATGTTACCTTCGTCACCAGGAGAAATATAGTCTGATTCATGCATGCATTCATTCAATACCTTTTGTAGCAAGATAGATTGGATCTTGTACCATATCTGATCCCAAAGCCAAGCTAGAAGCAAGCAGATGTTTCCGACGCTAGCGGAACACTTCTAGAAATCTCGAAAGTAGAGCTTTGATTCGGCAATGGTCTTCCTTCACTATCATTTGGTCGTTCGTCATGTCTGCTACAGCCGCCAATATTCCGCCCACCAATTCGAAGGTGATCAACATCAACCTCACCGATTCCGTTTTAACCTCGAATAAACCATGGGTAATAAGGAATAATGGTTCTCTTTGACCAGCTACCATTCCTAATCAAATTGGGATTCATAATATTAATCTATCAGTTCACAGAAGAGTCAATTAATATGGTCAAAAAGGCCAATGCGGATATTGTGACCCTTCAATCCGTTTTGCCCGATTCATCCACTAAAGATCTACTCACCTTGTTCCATCCTGAATATGAGCATACCATGTCAAAGGCCACTGCCCAAGGCTATCCAAGCTCAGCCATTCTTTGGAGGAGCAACAAATTCCGGGTAAATTCCAGATAACCGCACATGCAAAATTTTCTATAAGAACTTTCAAGGGTGCAACTTTTCGGCTAGAATGATAACAATTGCAGGTGAAGGACGTAGACCCGGGGACAGTGACCTCGAATAAGAAGAACATGGTTGGAGAGTCGGGCAGCTTGTCCATGGTCCATGCTTGGTCTATGGACAACACTGGAACCTCCATGACTGTTGTCTCGTGGATCCCGACAGTACAAAGACGAGGGGTGGAATCTCAAAAATCTGGAATGCTGCAGTCTTTGCTCAAATTTCTCTCTCGTCTCCGAAAGGCGTCCAACTTAAAGGTACAAAATATTTTCCATAGAGTGGTTAGTGTAAATCTGATACAATGTCAACCTTCAATTCGACAGATGAGGATACTCATATGCGCCCAATTTGGAATGGATATGAAGTCGTTCAACTTCAAGCAGTTTCCCCCGTTCAAGTATTACGACACATCGAAAAGATCCAAGCGTCTTTTCAGTTCCAATTCGCCCTTCATTTTCACATTCGACTCGCTTAGGGTCTCAGAGATACCAGGTATTTGGACTACAATCCAACCCAGGACCAAGGTTAACGGCCTCCTGTAACGCATTTTCAGAATATTTTCCAGTTCCAAACGTGTTCCCTATTCTCAGTAACCGTAACATCAAAACGGTAAACGTCAGCTTCTGTACTGATTGAGTGCTCTAGTCGGGCTTTAATTTCCTCTATCTTCTCATCAGTTGGAAGTGTCCAGTTTGCGAGCCAATGAGAACTACTTCTATGAGCGGGACGTGATTTTATCCTCGAGCAATGACTCTGATTCGAAACTCATCAAGGCACTACCGGATGCAGGATTGGAACAGAAGGTGGGAATGGCAATTCGATTATTTCTAGTCCGATGGAAGAGCAAACAAAGTATACATTTCTTTCATGTTTTAGCGTCACACCGCTGCCAAAACTATTCAGAGAGCCATGTCTTGGCATATGGCTTCAAAGAAGGTGCAAGAGGCTTTGAAAAAGGACAATGCGAGTAAGGGACGATTGACATCTAAGGTAAATCTTCGACCTGAAGTGATCGATCGAATCTCACGGTTGTTGGAAAATAATTGAATTTGATTTTTCAGGAGAAAAAGAGACAAGACACTCTGAAGAAAGTCATGAGGGCGATGCATTATAGCAAATTGGAAACCAATTCCCGTGAGAGAGAAGCTTATCAAAGATACCTTGAGCGGAACGCTCAAAAGGCGGCAAAGAATAATGACCTTCTGAATGTGGAAGAAGAGGAGATCTTTGTTTTGCCTGGCTTCAAAAAGAAACCAATCTCTAGCACCAGCTCGTTCCTTTCGGATTCATCTTTTGATGGAAACGTAAGCCTCAAATGGAAACGTGATTAAGCCACAATTATGCTCGGTTTCAAACCAAGCGTTTATTTAACTTCAGACGATCACATTGTCATCGAAAAGCAGAAGTGAAGGATCCGAGTCGTTACCACCTATTGGTAAGTCTCATCATGAACTCGTGTAATGACCAAGGACCCATTTCATTGAATAAGAACACAATGGGTTTACTCAGTTTTGAACTGTAAATTATCGTCCTCGTCCATATTACAGGCGTTCATAGTCCGATTGGTCAAGTTGTAAATATCTACAAATCTTTTCATTTCTCTCTTTGGAACTTAAAGATCCCAAACGCCAAGAAAAGGAGGAGTTCATGATCAAACACAGGCTAAAAATGCTCTCGCCCAATGTGGATGACAATTCTTTGTTCAAGGCATCAATACCATCACCACAAATGGATCATCGGAAGCGCCTTTCAGACATCTCTCCATCAGCCACGCCTCGGACACACAAACCACATTCTATCGCGTAGTTAGAGACAATTCTGATAGAAAGATATATTCTAAATCGTATGACAATCTACTTGGGTACATTTTCACCCGTTGCCTTGAAGTGGAAGCAATAACCGTTGATAAACTGTGGAAAATTATCCTATGGTGGGCAGGGATCCATCATCTTCTCGAATAAAGTACAAAATATCGTTCAGCTCAACCTGAAACCACAACAGAATAATTGACAATTTCAATGCGACCCGTACTAAATAATTGCATCGTTTTGGGTGGCGAGCAACCAATGCCTTTTTTTTAAACAAAAACAATGTCCTCCCATCATTCGTTCACTCACTTTGGTATTATTCATCCATCGACCTCCTTTAAAGTATCGCTTGTCAGAGCCCCGCATCCAAACCGTTTCGTCATGGCCAACGTAATTAGGAAGGTAGACATCGCGAGTACGAGCCCCCAAGTTTAGGACGGGCGCTACTAGGAGGGTGTCTCCTATTAAGAACTCGTCGTTAATAGTTTGAGCGATGGGATCTTTGGGATTGAGAACCCATAATGGTCGAATGACGGGCTGTGAGTTTTTCATGGCTGAATTTGAAAATTTCACCAAGTACTTCAGAACAACTTCTTCGCGGATCCTCTGAAGGTCTTTGGCGGTGGCGGCGATCTGGAAGTGAAACCACGGAACCTCGCATTTTAGTAGGATCTGGTTGTTCCAAGAAAGCATTCATCACCTTACCAGTTGTGGTGGAAAGGCTGAAGGCGGTTTGAAGAAATGTAGCATGGGCATGAAGGTGTTCAATTGCCACCAGCGGATGTACAGTTCCAGTTCCTCCTCTAATGTGTAAATTTCCAGGGATTTGCCGGAACGACCCACTCCGCCAACGGGTCCCGGATTAGTGAAAGGATACCCAATAACGCTCAAATGAAGCACGTTGGGAATCACAGATTGTAGATGAGTCCAATTGGACTCGAGTGGAGTTAAGAACACAAAGGCTGGTGCTTTGGGACGTCTGAAAGTAAATGTTATCTTGGATTTAACCTTTTTTTCAATGTCAATGATAACTCTAAATCTCACTGTGAGGCTGCTCCGCTAACCCCAATGACAGGAACTTGGTCCATAACAGCATTGACAAAGACATCACGGTACATATCTGGATTGTCCAAAGGTTTTTTGAACTGCAATGAGAACTAGGTAATGATGACATCCTTAAGATAGTGTGGGTTAATTGGTATCATTTGGGACAGTTCTTTCTTAACAGAAACCAAATATTTGACCAACCTGGAAATAAGTGGGTGTGTGGAAAGTGTTGCCACTGTCCACAAAGAATACAGCCTCGTTATTGAGCTCCACCGACAATGCTCGTAATTGGCTCTGAAGCCAATTAACAGTGCGGTTTCGGGTTATGTCAAGTAAGCCGGCACTTGTCACGTCCTGAAATGTATCAAAATGCCCATCAGAACCGATTTTCAGCATCTTTGAACACCTTCATCTGATGTCAAGTTAAGGTCAATATTGGCTCTTTCTGCGAACGTATTATGAGCCTCAGGCCAGTTCCAGTTAAATGAAAGCTTTGTTCACTCGACCAATCAAGTTGCCTCCATGGTTGCGACTAAACTAGGTTTACGGGATGAGTGGAGCCTAATGCGTCTCAAGTTCCATAAATATCAATGAGCCCACCTTGAACCACGTTAAAGCAGGGACCAAATTGGTGGAATTCCTCTCGAGTACAAAGTAGGAATCTGTAACTCCAGTTTGAAAGTTCGACGACTCGGTGCTTACAAAGGGATTAATGGTGAGCACCAGCTTAAGGCCCGATTTCCTGGAAACAAAAGAAGGCCACCGGCTCAATGACTCGTAGTTGGAACATCACGTACCCATGGGGAGTGAATGAGTGAGTGAGTGACCAAGTGTAAAAGCAATCAGAGCAATCAGAGCGCCCAATGAAAAGGAGGATTAAACCAAAAAGAAAAAGCGAGTCAATCCCTTCCCTTCCAAGTGCCCAAATATTGGATTGTCAAGCCCTCAAGATTACTGTCGGATAACTAATAATCCAACGCATGGCCCCATTTTTCCTTCCTGCCAATCGCGTCATTGCTTTACTACTTGTCGTGGTCAACACCCAAGCCCGATCGGTTTGTCGATCGTTTGGTTTGTCGGTGGGTTGCTCTTGACGAATTGTACTTACTTGATAAACTCGAGTGTTTCTTTCAAGTCGGGGAAGGCTTTCTTGTTGAAAGTAAAATCTCCCATGTTGGCTTGCCAATGATAATTGAGGAGGATGTAGCCTCGATCCTCGGAATCGTTGGTCTCCCCCACCACTCGCTCGATGTAACTCACTAGCTTATCGTGTGACAAGTCGGAGAACGCAGGAACCTGGAAGCATTCAAAGAGACTCCTTTTTGGCCACCTCCATTTGTAAAACAAAAAGAAAGGAATTAAGGCCACTCACTCACTCCTCGGTCGTTCTCCTGAAATAGAGCTTAATCTTCTTACTCACCTGCCAAATGGGCTTCTTCAAGAGATGGTGAAGAGTGTCCAAATCGTCTTGGCTATGGCCATCCCAAAATGAGCTCGGGAGGAATTGCTTATGAAGATGGTTCAGGTTGTTATCTGTACACACGGTATAGTTCAGCCTGGGCAAGTCAAATCGGTGGTAGAAGTAGGAGAAATCATCGAACCTAGTCGTAGAAGTGTGGACAAGTGAAAGTAGGCCTCTCAGTAGCCTTTTAATGGAAATGGAACAATTCAAAACAACATTTTTATGTGCAAAGAGCCATTACAACGCCGTAAAGGAGGCTGTTTGGTCGTGGCTACACTTTCCACACTAGGTCATATTACGGAGCTGGATCCTGTTACTCTCAGCAGGGGTGGTCATCCAGGAATACAAAAATGTTGACTGGTTGGGGGATGCCATCATTTTGACCGGCAAAAGTTGCTCCATTTTGGTTCCATTTTGGACTTACTAGAAAAAATCGCCAGTGAGGATACTACAAGAAGTCCTTTTGCGTGAGGTGATTCTAGGGTTCAACGAAATATGTTCATGGTAGGAATTCTAACACGATCACTGAGGAGTTGAAAAATGGGGCAAGAACATCTACCAATCTAAGATTGACCAGAAAAAGACGGGAAAAAACATCGCTCGTAAGCTTTGTTTGAACGTCGTGAAAATGTGCTCTGATCCACACATATTGCTACCTCGATAGCTAAATGGCAGTACATGTTCTTTTATACTCCAAACGATGCAATGATCAAACGATGAGGGCTCTAAAACGACGGATATATGCCCGATAAATGATGACGATGAGTCATCTTGCATGTGATTTCATGAACCTGAAATGGTGTAAAAAGGTGTTGTAAAGTGGAACGGGTAACCTTCGCATGGACAAATGCAAACATGCTGGTGCCTATCAGTGGTCGCTCGAGAAGGTCCTTGTAAAAGGTATTTTAAGCGCCTTCGAATCGAACAAAAGAAGAGAGAGTTAGCTCTAAGAATAGAGAAATACACATTGTTCGTTATCTAGCGATTGGTGAGATGAATGTGGGTTGAATGCATGAGCTCGACGCGGATCTGGAGGGCACTCAGAGTCATCATCAAATCTGTCTTACTTGGCTTGCAAGCAGAGTCCAGGAGAATCTGGTTGATTGAGCGAGATGAACAACGGTGTGTGATCTTCGATGGTCACGGAGAGACCTCGGCTGTTGAGGAAGTACTTGCGGATCACATTACCCCATTCCGTTTTACCCTGCAATCACAACACAGAAAGACTTATACTGTGAAGTAAATTGACATTGATCCCAAAGGACATTCATACGCACGCCCAATTCGTCACTTGACAGGTCTCAGTCTCTAGGGTGTTTGTCATATCAGAGAAAGGAGCTTTGATGGCAAGATCAAAGACAATTTCTTTTCTCGATATGTTCACGCCACAAGTGTGTGTATCTATCGTTTCGAGAAGAAGCATTCATTTCCCATCACGTTTGAGGCTGACATACTCGTTGAGACTTCTATTTTTAGGGAAATCCACGAGACCTCTGCATGGTCCATTATTGGGTTCCCCAATTATGATAATGGATCGATTGAAAAGTCCCTCTTAAAAGTCTTAGGCCACATCTACCTTAACAACCAGCAGGGCTATTATCATGCTTGGTTGTCTGCACTTCACCGGATTAACTCAATCATTCTTGGAGACAATGATGTCAGATAATTATGGAAAGCAAGTCCATCCTGACTTCGCTCTCTCCTTTTCATTCCCCAATTTGATCGAGTCTAATGGAAACAAGGAGCCAATGTCTCTTGAGCTTCGATCAAGGGCCAAACTTTGCGTCTCGAAAATGCAAATTCAAACACAGCTTATTGTGTATGATACCTTTCTTGGCAAGCTGCCTAACCGCCTTTTAGGTAAATTGTCCTCAAAAAATTCAAGAATGGTAAGAAGACCAATGACAACTTGTTTTTAAGTCCAATTACGCCGACATGCTCCTTAGAACTGGGACGAGCAATAAAAAAACTAGATCTAATTTGTCGAAGAATCATGCCAACGTCCGACCCTTTGTAACAAAGTGTCTGCCGGCGAAAGCCTAAGTAAGTAATCCAAAAGATACTCGAATCAGTAATCAACATTGTTGGTTCACTCGCACAACTAGACATTAGCGTGTGACGGTGAGTGTGTGTCTGTGGATCAATGGCATTCTCTTGTTCCACTCACCTCGTCACCAGTAACGAATGCCGTGTTCTTGATGCGTCCATTCTCGAGAGGCCAGGCTGCATTGAGGCTCTCACCTCCACCATACCAGTGGCCTTGAATCTCGTCATCGGCTGGGAAACAGTCCATGGGACTCACATCAGGGTGAAGAGATTGCCAGGAGAGCCTGGAAAGAAACGAACATCAGACAATGAGTATCAAGTTATGAGGACCCATCACACTCCAAAGAGTCTCCAAGACATATTCTTTCGGGAGCGTGCAATTACAGCCTTTTTTGCAAATCCCCTTAAGGCGTCTGAGAGTTGTGCAAATGCTCGGCTTTTCGTAGTAAAGTTTCTACTCATTCGACTTGATGAAGACGCATCAACTCTGGAAGGAGGGACCGAGACAGTGTCTTGAGCCAACAAAGAATCCTTCATCGAGAGACAGGGGATAAGGACTGCTCAAAACTTTGACAAGGAGCTCATACTTGGATCTATTATGCCTTTCAAACAGGAATTCAGCGGGAAATGCTGTTTCGAATTGATTCATTTGAAATGTATATGATTGCATAGATGAGTGTTTCGTATCAGTTAAAATCTGAAACCCAAGGCGAATATAGAATTGATCATTTTGTGAGTCATAAGAAATCATTTCGGCAAGTCCATCCCTAATAATGAGTAAGTTCGTTTTTTTTTTCTTTAAAAAGCTTCCAGTCCGCAGTCTGACACATTCTGATGGTGGAAGAAATCTCAGATCCAATCAAGCGTGGGCGAAATGAAGCATGCCTTTCTCGGTAAGCAACCATATTAATGGCGAGTTTTTTTTACAAATAGCAATCAAATCTGGGAGCTATTTGTGTTGCGTTTGTGCATTTTGATCAATAATTATCTACGTACATACAACATTGCGTTCTTTCTCAAAATTACTCGGGGGTAGAAACACCGCGACTTTTTTTTATAATTCATGAAATGAAGCTAGATGTAATCGGAGAAAAATATGTGCCTTATTTAATTTTTCAATGGCAGTCAAAGGTGTTCTTTTATCCCAATTTAAGTTCAACTTAATGAATCATCATGTTAACTTGTGCCGTTGTGACAAAAAGCCAACTGCTTTGACTAATGATAGCGTTTGCTTGAGATTCTTAGATGTTTCTGGAATCAGAATAATCAAGGAGGTGTCGTCTTGGAGCAATTCCTTCTTTAATTAGGTAATTCCGAGACACCCCAAAGAAAGCATCGAAAAACGTTTGTTGTCAACTAGAAAAATAAAGTTAAAATACACGATGGTCAGTATTAAGGAAAATCAATTTACAGCCTTCACTACAAAGTGCTAATATTCTAAGCCCTTTATCATTGTCATGAAGGTAATATCATTGGTCTTACCAATATTATTATGATGATGATTTATCATCGTTGTTTTTATGCACTGTCTGACCGCATCAACAAATTAAATTCTTTTTTTTTAAACTCTTTATTGCGAGATATTTCTCATTGGATCATAGGTCTTTTACAATGTTTACAGTATATACATCTATTTCGTCCCATTCTGGGTTCTGGGGCCGCCATTCGAGGCGATGATCCACTAGAAGGGGGGGGGGGAGACCTGGGATCGAACCCATGAACCCGAGTTTAACTCGGTCGCGCGTTAACCAACTGCGCTAGAACCATCATTACTAATAAAATCAACAATAATTCTTATTTGGTCAATTCCGGTGCTCAAGTGAGCATAATACCTGTTCCACACACAATTCGTTCCACGTCGCGCGGGATGCCTTCCTTTTTTGCTGCCAATGGCTCTCCCATTCATTGTTATGGTAGAGTCACCCGTGAATTACTCCTGGGGGACATGCACTTCTCCTGGACGTTTTTTTTGGCCGATTTAAACATGGCTATCNTGGAGGATGACTCCATTGTATTTTTTTGTGGAACTTAAGTTAAAGATTTGTTCTTTGTTGTCAAAACAAAATGGCCTCGTTTCAAGCAAATGCCTTCGAATTAGTACTCTATATGTTCAACATTGCTTCAAGTTTAAAAAAAAAAATCATGACAATCTTCAATGTGCTTAGAACTCTTTTCGGAGATGATGTGCTGTCCACCATTCAATCATTACCTATAACAACTCGTTTCTGTGTTGGTCTGGTGTTGAATCCTTAACCTGGCCAGCCCTTTCCACTCCAGACAACGTTCCTTGAATTCCCCATGAGCTCCATGATGGAGATTGGTTGGATCAATACACGGATACGGATGAATGTCTCCTGGAAGAGTAACCGCCAATCGGCTCTCTAGAATGAGCTTATCAACCTTGTCAAAAATTAGTAACCGGCGATCGGCCTCTTCCAACTTGAGATGCCCAAAGAGACGGAGCTGCAAGGAAGAATGAATGAATGATTGAGTATTATTTAGAATATGAGTGTAACGGACTTACTCCGTTATCAGTTTCATAACTAGGTTTTCAAGAAGTAAGTGTATTTGTGCACTGTGGGTTTTTTAAACTCTTATTCAGTTTTAAAGGCTGGAAAAACAGCCAACTTTTGGTCAAGCATGCTGACTACCATTTGATTTTAGAAGAAAGTACTTTGTTTTGGTATTGGAGAAGTTTTTAGGCACTTGAGAAACAAGAAGAACGAAATAACAGAAAAAAACCCGGCTCATTTCCTTGAAAACAAATGATGCTAGGTTTTCACTTTCGTCTGATTTATGACTTTCCGTCGGACTGAGATCCTTTTAGTTATGCTCTAACGACAGTAACTGGTTATTTAATGGACGAGCAACTCTTCGCTCTCTCACGAGGTTTGGTTCATCAACATGATATTGAAATGTCAGTCCTTGGTTCTTCCGCACACCAATTTATTACATTTTCTCAGAGTTAACGCTTTCATACATCTAATAATACCCATGAGTGACAGGCGTTTTTGAAAAGGTGAGCATTAACTTAAAAGGAAAGTAATTAGCTCATAGGAACCTTAGGACATTACACAAATAGATGTACGATAAAAAAATCCTCACATCGTTCTGAAATGGAAACGGGCCAAAAAACTTCCACCAGTAATAATGGCAATTAATTGATTTTGTATTTAAGTACCAGGTACGATTGCAATTGCATTTTAGAAATAAGTAACCAAACAAATATTCAAGAAGAAGTTATCAAGCATCACGCAATAAGGCATTCATTTGTGATTATCACAGCCTGCACTACGTACAATACACTATACTTCAAGGAACTCAAAAATAGTTGACACGGGAGGACAACCAGCTACGTTAAATTCACTCGCCCTGACTGATATGCTTTTCTCGCGGAGAGGAGACTTATGGTTGCTACCCCAAATTCTTTCCTGACCCTCTATTAGTGGAAAATGAGTATAATCTGTTTTCAGACAACCTTAACAGATAGCCAAGGTGCAATTATTTTGAGTAAAATTTTGATTTGGGTGATTGATTGACTCTTACTTCATTGGCAAGGGGAAAATTACAGTTATTTCTGACCACCCTGTAAAACAAAGAGAAGCTGTAATATATAATAAGACCAATGAAGAGCCCGAATTACTATGTTTCATTTCAAATGGGATGACTAGGGTATCAAGGGTACATTTACCCGTCTTGAAGGATATGAGGTAACTTGACCTTCTTTAAGCACCCACACTGGTACGTACCTCTCCAATGTGTTTGTAATAGACCACGTGGGCAGCGGCTATGAAGAGAACCACGACCAAAAAGAAAAAGGCCACCACAATGTTGAGTTTTCGCTTGTCCGTTTGCTCCTTCAAGTTGGCAACCTACAAATAAGGAAACAAGGAGTGACCTCTCTGAACTTGACATCTCTTGGTGGCTGCCAACTGACCACTTGAGACCATGTTTGAGTTTCTACCATGGATCTGACCTTTACAAATTTGAACACAATCAAATGGACGCGCTTTGGCAATGTTTGTGTACAATGCTCCCGGTCGGATATTGTGCCAATCCTAGCTACTGGCACGTACTGTAAGTGCACACCGAGAGTTCTCAAACACAAGTCTTCTCGTCTCAAGGACCCTCGACTGAAGTTAAGTCTTTTGTACTCAAAAAGAACTGCCCGGAGTCATTCATTTGAATTCAATGAATGACATTGTCTGTTGAGGACGTGGTCCACGTGAATATTACGACCTACCGACAAGCGATCTTTCACGTTGTCCATGGTGGAGATGAGAGAACTTTTACTGGCATATCGCTTGAGTGAGGAGATGCTCCAAGCATCTTTCTTCCTATCATATTCATCCACTTCTTTAGCATAGGGTGAGAGATATTTGGGTGGAATCTTCTCCCTAGAAAGTGAAGAAAAAAAAATATTATTGAAGTTTGGACTACTCCACGCTATTGGCATTGAATGTGCTGGATGTGGTGGAAGGTGAACGTGTTTGGTAGAATCAAGTCTGCCTTTTTGCTACTTGTTTGATTAGTCCCAGTCACACCAATGTCACCTTTTCATGGCCCAATAATCTGAGCTCTCGAAATGTTACAAGTGGATGGGTGGGCTTAAAGTTTCGGCCAAGCGACTCAAATATTTCACCACATATTCAAGCACTATTCCTGCCAAAACTTGTCTGTCGTGGAAACTTTTAGGCAATTGTAAGTTTTCTGAAAACCTCTTCAAAGCAAGAAAAGCCCTAAGCACTGGAAATGAATTGGCCTTTCATTTGGTTGGTAAAAAAGGTCGAGAGAAAAAGTTTTTCAATGGCTTTGGACCGACTGTGATGAGGCTCAAGTCTGTGTTGAAGCATTCATGGACAAAAGATTAATATTCGCCAGCTTCATCTTCTCTGTCCTGACCCGGGTCTTTTCTTTCTTTCTTTCATTCATTTCAAAACCTACATTTAAAAGACGTGTTAAATTCAGCTGAAATTTCCGGCTGGCCCTATCGAGCAGTCCTTTCACCGCCACTCAAGGCCAGCGACATATTCACTTATCACCGGTGACAACCACTCATTTGGAACAGGACCTAAGTAACTTCAATAACTTCTTACTTTACGAAACGGACCACTGGATCGGGCGTCATATTTGTTGCAATCCCGCTGACGATAGTTTCGTATTACATTGTTCATACTTACGGCTCCGCTAGGGGTGCTCCCCCGATGGAACTGACAGGTGGAGGCCCTGTTCCATTCACTGGAACAGATGTGGGAGGTGAAGGTGGTGTAGCTGGTGAAGAGTTGAAGGTATTTGCTTTACTGGGAACAATTTCTGGAATGCTACTGTCCGCTTCGGGAATAAGTGTTTCCGATTCGTCGTATTTGACATCAGACTCTCCCTGTAATGAAGCAGTGCGAAATTAACAACATTGTTTACGCGAGAAAATTTTCTAAATCATTGAGCGTCTTGCCTAGAATGTTGCTATGACTTATTTGTAAGATCTCTTGAAAAGCCAATAAATAACAAAGGAAAACAGCACTTCAGAACTCAACTTTTTAACTAAATTTTGAACTTTGAGTTTCAAATCAAGAATCAATGCTTCATCTGAAGAACACCTTTTTTCCTGTTACATAGTCTTTGATCTAATCTGTTCCAAAATATAAACACATTCTAGATGGCAAGGGTATCACAGCCCTGAGATCGAATTACGATTTCCTCGTACTGTGATTTTGACGGCGTAGTCAAAACAGAATAAATCAAGAACAAACAAAAACAACGTGGGCGCAGATTGGTAACCAATTCGTTACCTTCTCAACATCATCTTCGGTCATGATGGCAGCAGAAACTCGACCTCACTGTCAACACCGGATAGCAACGAATTCACTTGAATAAAACTAAGCACTCATTGGCAATTTGAAAAAGCATTTCCACCACAATCCGACTTTTCTTGGACGAACAACAGGTTCAAAACAAGCTAGTCCTCAGGTACGGCGGACCTACCTACGTAAGTACGATAAGAAGCGAATCAACACCACCCGAAAGCGGTTCTTGTCATGCTCTTAATCGTTGGGCCAGCCAAAGAAGTAACCCAAAATTTTGCTTCAGGCAATGAAACGTCTCGAGGATGGCCGAATGCGTGGATTTGAACGATTTGAACCCATACAGAGAGGGGAGACTGAGCTCTGGGTTAGTACTGTTTCATTGCGCTTGGTAGTAGGTGTATTCAGGAACACACTTACAAAACAAGCACGGTGACTACCGTCATTTCTGTTACTGATAATCTCTGACCGCGTGGAGAGGATGAATTTAATTCCTGCCGTAGGTTCCCCGGTGTTGATCATTGTAATGTTATCATTGAAGTAAAATTTTGAAACGACTCACTATGACGAGTCGAGTATTGCCACAGAGAGCTGACCAATAGTCGATCAATTGAGTTGAGGATCAAACTATGAAGATGAATCGATATATGATTGAAATGAGTACCTTCCTTCTACGAGGGGTCTTATATCATTTGTTGGGGAGAAAATGAGGAGTACATTAAAGAAAATGTACATTTTTAACAATAACTAAAACCCAATCACTTATTTGTTTCGAGTTATTTTGTCATAGGATTAGCCGGTAGTAAAACCAGAAAAAAAAATAGAACAATTCTATTCAGATGGCGCAAAATGAACTCCAGATTTGATACAATAGCACAACTCTATTGTTGTTGCATGGCCCAGATTGAAATTGCTTATTTATTTCAACAAAATAAGCTTATTTGTCGGTACTGTTTGTCAATAAGTATGGAGAATCTTTGAGGCTTAATAAATAAGCATATTTCATTCCATTCAAAACATACCCATGAAGCAATAATCAAAACAAGCAATATACATTAACAAGTTTTTCAAAATCACAAAAACATGGCATTTTGCTTACAATTAATATTTTCGCTTTATGAACGGTGAAAGATAGAAGATTGATTAAACGTACATTCTTTGAAAGAAGAAAAGAATTGGGGCGCTCACTGTTATGACAATCCCGACGGAACAAATATCTTCTTGAACTCCAACTTGTAACTTTAGGACTCGGCTAAGTGGTTACTTCAAATTATCTGACTCAACATGTCATGATCAAGCCAGAATATATGTACTAACCGGGACATCGTGGGAAATTTGAATTTTGGTAGAAGTAGAGGGAGTCTCAAGGTTGTTATAGATATGGGGATTTTGGTCAAAGTAGGGGGAAATACTGGTTTGGTCCAGATTCACGCAATAAGTAAAAAAAAATCCTATTCCAACCTCTCGATGAAGTTGCGTGATATTGGGTCGTACATTCGCCGACATGATCCGATCCGCACTTCCAAATTGAAAGAAACTTACCCCAATTTTTTTTTTACTCGAACAACAGAAGCATGGTCCAGATTCATAATAATACTATTATTACAAGTGGTTCTGACACTATCACAATGCCTGAATTCCATATCCTTGAGTCTGAGCCAAACAGGGAGGGTTTTTTGGCAAATTTCCTTCGAGTTGTGAGGACGAATTGGCGTACGTACGACCAAAGTCACGCAACTTTATCGAGGGCTTCGAAATTGAGTTCATTACTTATTGTGTGAGTCTTGAACACGCCACAGTTTGACAAATCAGTAGAAAAGACAAGGAACATCTTACATTTTTACTTGGGTTGTACAGCCTTTAACTACAAACATGGATCCACTTTCAGGTTTGTTTGTCCGATACCGTAACTTATGATCAAATACCCATTGCTTTTTATTGTTGAGTTTCAACACCTTTTGGGACAAACAGTGGAACAAATAGGTGGCTTCTTTGGGATAGTATTTCTACTCATAGGTGGGCAGAAATCACAATTCATCATTTCCTGACTCACAATCAGCGACCATATTCATACTCTCATCTCGAGAAAGTCATCCAAATCCTATTTCGAATGAAAACTCCATTAAATCCTTCTAACCCAAAGTGATTAAATGTCAAGGCTCCATTGTATTACTTTTGGTTGACTGCATGGAAATCTTATTTCTACTTTACCTTAAAAGTTACTGAATTGAAAATAATTGCTCACTTTCGGTAATAAGAAACACCGGGTATGATTTGATTGAAGATCCACATTTGATTGAGGTCACTCTGAAGGCCACTCATGGGTAATTGTATCTCTAATTGGCGACACAGTTTGTTCCTTACCTTCAACGGGGTTGAGGACGAGTTTCGAGAGATTTTGGCTTCAAGAAGTCTGTTCACTCTGTTATCGTCGTCACTTTCTTCAGGTGGAGTAATTTCAATGGTGATTGCGTCAAACTTGGGCATAATCCCCTTCTTTCGGCCCCTCATTGTTGATGATGGCGAGATTACTATTATTATTTCATGACACCTCGACCACAAAATTCACTTCCTTGTGGCCTCCTCCGAACGAAAAAAGTACTCTTCCCCTGCTGCAATGCTATATTTTTGGCTGTCTGCCTAAAACAGCTTGTCACGAACACGATCAGTGAAACCGGCGGAGAAAGCTCGGAATATTTTTCCCTTGTGATAAAATTTCACTGGGCAATCTTAAACCCGATCCTGGCCATGATTTATTTTACGACCATTACACAGAGCTAGGTCCTTCAACGTTTTTCTTAAAACTGAATCCAATCTTATTTTGGTTGTCAGATCTTCCAAGGAGGGAGAGGAGCTGGATTGCCACAGCAAATTACCGTAGCAAAAACTTTCATTGCAATGCCTTTGTCATCATTATTGGGTGTATCTAGTTTGAACAACTTACGGGATGCCTGTTGAGTCCTTCAGGAAATGAATTGGACAAAGACGACGAAGCTCGGGCGTTTTTACGACGAGGCGGGCTCGGAAAAGTCGACTCTTGTTCTTCTCCCACGGCGAAAAATATTTTGCGCTGGCTATTGTTCCTAGAACAAGAAAAGAAGCGAAAATTATTATCAACAACTGAGCCTGATTTCTTGTTAAACCTAAAAGGGCACCCAAAAACTCTAAGCAGAATGCAAATGCTGCACATGATCAAGTTAATGACAACATGATTAAATCTTACACATCCGGTCAAAACGACACCAACGTTCATCAGTATGTGGATTGGACAGTAAATGATCTATTGATCTTAGCGAAGTGAAATGAAAATAGGTTAAGCTCAAGCGATATTTCTAAAATCTAGAATAAAATCTGAAATTTCATTTCATATCAACTCCGGCAGGGGCTAATTTGCCTAAGCTATGAATTAAGGACGAAATTTTCATTTTTGCAATTGGTCTTTCTAATTTCAAACATTAAGAATGACGAACTTTGGCATTCTTGATCGTCACTGCAAAAACTGTCGCCATTATCTCCTTAAGCTATTGCAGTCGCTCAATGATTTCTTTTATTTTACATTGATTAAACTAAAGTTATTTTGGGCAATTGTATGAAGCTTTATGTGTAAAACATGATTGGAAAAATACTTTGAAATTAGGTAACTTACTATCTTAATTTGAGAATTTTATCTTTAATTTGCTCTTGGAACCTTACCGTGTTGGCCGTTGCCTTGCAAATCGATGTTGAAATTGGGTAGCTATGGGCGATTGTCAAAGACATGTTCTCTCTAATTTGGGCAAAGTCGGGCGAATTAAATCCTTCCTGGAGTTCAGTTTAAGAAATGCTTAATGAGGGGTCAGGTTTTGAAACATTATTTTACGTGCAGTTCCTTTATGAAAACCGACCAACCATTAACAGCAGCAATCGTAACATAAAAGGGGACAGTTTAGCCCCTGGTGAACAATATTCACGTATCATTTAATCTGTACGAGAAGTGGTCAATGGGGTACAAGTCTAGTTGCATTTTCGTACGTTATCACTAGAATATTTGAGTCCTCTCGGTCTTTCTATCCTATGTCAATCAATAGCAAGAAAGCTGTTGCAGTATTTTTGTGACACATGAAAAAGTCCTTGAAAAAATGGATTTGACGATTCTGACCTGGTAATACCTCGATTCGGATCTAAAGGCTGCAATGGTATCTCACTCGGAGTTTCATCACTGAAGTCCCAATCAAACGAGGATTTGGACAATTGCTTCATGATCCCACGTTTCACTTCAATCGGCGGTGGATCCACACCACCTTTGGTGTATTCCATAATCTGTAATGAACAACTTCCGTTCAAGTCAATCGCACTTCTGGCTGATCATCAATTCTCACTAGCTGGCTTCACTTGAGAAATTCATTTGTCGACCACTCACCTCGTCTTCATTAGCAAACGAGATCGACGGGGATCTTTGGAACGCGTCACGCCCAGCTCTGCGATTGAAGACGGGCGTGGTGGGTTCCGACCCACGTTTCACTTCAATCGGCGGTGGATCCACACCACCTTTGGTGTATTCCATAATCTGTAATGAACAACTTCCGTTCAAGTCAATCACACTTCTGGCTGATCATCAATTCTCACTAGCTGGCTTCACTTGAGAAATTCATTTGTCGACCACTCACCTCGTCTTCATTAGCAAACGAGATCGACGGGGATCTTTGGAACGCGTCACGCCCAGCTCTGCGATTGAAGACGGGCGTGGTGGGTTCCGACCCACCCGAATCACTGAACTCGGAATCCAGGTCGACGTTAGTTTTTACACTGAAAATCACAATCAAAAAATCGAGTGGTAATCAGCTAAATCTCAACATGGGAATCGGGGAGATCTTCTGTTATTCTATGGCGTTTTCTCACACGGAAGAGGGACAAACAAGTTTCCAGCAAGCAAGTCCTGATCTCCAAACTAGTGCACGCTCACATGTGTCTCCAGCCTTGTGCGATATGCTGAATACACTCCTACTGTGGAGATTGTTCTTCACTTCAGGGGCCCAATTTCCGAGCGAAGACACATGTCCACTCACTCACCTCTTGTTTTCACGAGTTCAATTTTTTTAATTATTGTTAATCCCGAAGCTGGCTATCCCGAACTGACTCTCAAACACATGCACTACTTACTCTTGGTGCTGTTGTTTATTGAAGGAATTAATCCAGCTCTTCATCCTCAAATCATTCGTGTCCATGCTGGTCAATTATAATGGGGTCATGGGCGGGAATCCTCTCAGAGTCTCAGAGACCATGCACGGGAAGCCAGAAGATCCACACGCTCACGGACCTCAAGGAAGGAAGCAAGGAAGCAAGGAAGCAAGCAAGGAGGGAGGGGGCAGCACGAGGAAGTCTCACCCAAAAGGTCTGCCCAAATCCTTGGACAAACTATCAAAGACTCATTATCAATTGGGGAAGATTTCAATGACGACGATGATTATTATATTGACAATTGAAAATGAAAAGGAACACGGACGTTATCTTCTTGAAGCTAGATAGTGTACTAGAATGATGCACGATATAACATGCGCTACCTGGTTGGCTACAAACAACAGGTATTTGATCAGATGACATTCTTCGTTTGATCTCCAATCAGACTGTTAAGTGCACTTCACAATTTCTTGATTTCATCTTGGAGTTGGAGATGGAAGATAACCAATGTTAACAACAACTTGCTTGCTATCAAGACGACTTGCTGAGCAAGTTGGAAGTGCATTATCAGCCCGCTACTCGGAAACATTCACCAAGATTGAGCTGATTTCTCAGGACTACTCAAACACTTATTTTCAAGTGCCAGAGCTCTATTTCGGTGCTCTAGCTAAGCGAGCATTTTAAGAAGCCATCTGGCATGTTTCATAAGATCAATGCAAGTAAATGATACGATTGGTAAAGTACCTAATATTGCCACATTTGTGCTAAGAAGTCTTGGAAGTAAGGGCATTTCAAACTTGAACAAAATGAAATTCAAACCAAGTCGAGTTAATCGCTGCCAAACAAATCCCCCGTATTCTTCTGCATTAAATCCTTTATCTGAAGGGTTGCTAGATCGGATGAATAAAGACAGAGACAAGATTTCTGCAAGTATGCCGTGAAGAAACGTCGCGAAAAATCTTTCATTTCATCTTAAAAGTGATATTTAGGACCTGGATAAGTAACCGGCGAACCGACCAGATCTTGCCCAAGCAGGCATGGTTCCTATGTCTCACTCATGAAGACATTATGCGGCCATTTTTTTTCTAAAGCCATTCTCCGTAAATCAATTGAACATTGTAATAGCCAATTGTTGCCTACTTGTGTTGAGTTTTGAGTCTCGAAATCTGGAGTCCAGGCTCCCTGCCGGCTCAATAGCGAAAAACAGGAGACAACGCTAAAACCACAAGCGTCAGTACTTCAGCACTATTTTCTATCATTTATTCGACTTTCCCTCCCCATCGTTTTCATTCGTCCCTTGTTGATTGATGCAATATTGCAGATTATTGTGTAACCATTGGTTCAATCTTCAATGCAAGTCATTTGTTATTTTGGTCAGTGAATAGGGGATGTCAAGTAAAGGAAATTCAAGGAAAAATGTGGTCCGGCACCCTGATTTTGGGCATTTTGGGGAGAGAGAACTAAGACAAACATCACAGTCAACTCTCACCATTCGCCCATTGAATTTTCAATAATCGAGTGATTTTGAGCGAGTTTTGTTATAAAACCCTACTAGATGAGCACTCTTGATGTTAAACAGTGAACGCACTATCAAATTGGCTCAATATCACAATACTAATTGCCTAGACAAGCATGTAAAATGGCAAAAATGTCAAAATCCAATACATGCACTGTGCGGTTTGGCTGGGCATGTTGTCTTTGATTTTACTCCATGGAATAACGTCAGATGTCCATGAACGCGCTACTTGATTAGCCCTATGTAACCAAAACATGCATGAGAAGCCCAAAAAGTCTAAATTTACTAGTGACTTCATTTATGCCATTTTGTACTTGTCTGAATGTGGTTACCCAGGGCAAGGCGAATTGAGAAAACAACAGCACTTGACTTTTTCCTTTCTTTCAGGTTTCATTTTCTCTCTTATTGCCTCTGCAGGCAACTTCTTAGAGGGGGCCTTCATTCAAGCAGGTATCTAAAATTGATCATAACTTTGGAATGAAATTCAATGATGGTGTGAATACGGAATAAGTTACTCCTTTAAATGTATATCTACATTATTCTATTGATATGCCCAATGAAAAACTTTTGGCTGCGATTGGCAGTACTTCAAAGTTTGTTATTTTTGCTCCATTCTTGCCTGAGATGACGACATTCCAATTCGTAAATTGTTTGGCGTGCAATAACAACTAGTAGTGCGTCCACACGACAAATTATTTGTACTCCCAGTTTTGGGCCCTTGCAACCGAGCTGACGCAGCCTTGCACCGTTGCCTAAGCGCCCCCAGGTCCTGGCAACCAAAAGGTTAGTTGCCGTCAAAAATCCGGTGTCTAGGTCTAAAATAGCACTACACTCTCCTTCCAGTCATTGCCATCATTGCCAATGCCATTGTTTTCCATGAAGGTCGTCTGCACTCCAACAACTTACACATAAACTAAATCGTTGATGACTTTAAGTACTGTATCATGGTTTAACCCTTCCAGCTACCATTCACCCATCATTTAGAAACCAACCCAGGGTTTTGGACATTCATTGTTAAACCTCGAAACGAAGGCTTTAACCTGAAAAAGCATTTTAACTTTTTTTGGCTTTCTTGTTTGAAAATAAGTGTTTGTGGCAAATTTCCGAATGTCCCACATTTTTTTGCCATTTTTCTACTTTTCCAACTCTTTCTCGGCTTTTCTTCGACTTTTTTTTACTAGTTATCACATTTTAACCGTTTTGTCATTTAAATTGTTATCTGCCTTCCCCTTAACTTGAAGTTTCTTGTTGGAGGTCTTTTTATTTACTTCTGTGCAACATGATTACATGAACGAATAAGTCCTCTGCCAAAACCTTTTAGCATTTTTTGGGTCTAGGTTTTCTGCAGCTTTGCTAATCGTTGCAAGGATTGTAATCCCCGTTATAATTGAAGTGAAATATTGTGATTCGTCTAATATTTAACACTTTAAAACTTTATACAACATTTCGTCTACCAGCGAATTGAATATCAAATTCTAGTCCTTGGTTTCTATTTGAGAAAGTCAACAAAAAAAGAGCTGCAGTAGAGTAATCTCTGCTGTCATTAGTTTGATCCCCTCTAGTTTGATCCAACCAAAAACCCAAAATCGTTTTGTGAACAAGAGTCCCATGCGATAACACTATGCTCCAGAAGAGAATCAATGGTTTGCCGTAACATTCATATCAATTGAAAACGTGTCCTAATATCAAACATTGCAAGATTTCTTTTTAAATCTGTTTATACATAAGATTTTATTTTATAGTTATTTTTACGCCATGACATGACCAAGAGTTGCAATAAAGATTATATATTAAAAAAGACAATCAAGAAATTCAATGGATAACCAGAAAATTCAATTGTGTGCCTAGATTTTTTAAAGCGACAATGTTTTTTTTTGCATTTTCACACCTTTTCTGCGTATTTTCAGCAACTTTTTTCACATTTTCGCAACTTTCTTTGCACTTTTTGACTTAAAAAATGTTATTTCGGTCAAAAGGGCGAGTTTTCAAGAATGCCTTTGCAAAAGATCTAGTGAGGAGGGTATGAATTTGCCATCAATTATGTTTGAACCTTCCTTGAAACTTCAAATGCTCAAACTGACGTTGTTTTGAACTAAAGAGCAACCTGAAAAAACATTTGAACTTTTTTTGGCCTTCTTGTTTGAAAATAAGTGTTTGTGGCAAATTTCCAAATGTCCCACATTTTTTTGGACTCTACATTAACACCCGACTGAATGAATGTCTCGTGTGTGGTCTTGCTGAGGAGAAATGGCTCCATTTGTTCTTGGTAATGCATTGTTGGTTGAGATTGATACATTGACCTTGAAGTCCTCAGAGACAAACCTTGGCAAAGTGGTCAATATTGCCACACGTGCGACAACCTGTCCCGCAAGCAAGGCTTATTGCGTGTCTTAACACAAGTCATGGCCCACTTTTACAACACCCACCACCAACACTTTGGGTTTACAGGTTGTCCATGGAGGGGGGGGTAATGGTTCCTGTTTCCTCTCTTTGTTCATTTGAACTAATTGGAGCCTAAATAGGCGAAGCATATTGAAGATGTGTCTGAGCAGTCGACTTGAACAGAGGAAGAATGGCAATATTATCTCTGGGAATAAATGTTTGAAAAGCTTTGCCTATTTTCAACTGGATATTCCCATCGAACTTTCCATTATTTTGGAGTGATGCAGTACACCTCAATCCCTCATGGACGAGACATGCTCAATGTCATTACCTCCATCATCTGCGAGGGGAATGTTCAAAGGAATAGGGCAATTACTCTACATGAAATATGTTTTACTTTCTGCACTTCAGAGGGCGCTTTGTAAGTTAGCCCCTACCAAAAGAAGAGCCGATTGGGCCAATTTCCCTATATTGAATTCTAATGCGTTTGAGTTGTTTTTGGTTGATTCCATAAAAATCTTATATATAATTAGGGACCCGGGTCACATAATGTCCGGAAAAGAAATCGCTCTCATGGCATGTTTCGAGTAGTTTATTTAGCAATCTACAATGCCTCTTCCTCATTTCGTTTGGGCCGTCTGACGTTGCAAATAAGGGCCCCTATTGCCCCGCAGGTCATTGAGCGGAAGTACATTCCATCCAAGGCCATATCATTCGGGCACCCAAGAGAATTTTCGATATGAGCCCTTTGCAAGGCTATGGTAGTCTTGGCCATTCCTATCACAAACCAATTTTGTATTGTCAGCAAAAGAACAGTAATACTGAGTTACTTAAGTGGAGCAATAAATATTATGAAAAGGTGAGTTTCTAAATTGGAACCCTATGGAACACCGGAATTGACATCTTATATCTCACTAATGGATCCGTTGACCTTAATCAATTGCTTCCCCCATGAATGAAACTTCTTAACCAAATGAGAACCTTGCCTTGGTCCCCTATCACGTGGAGCCTGTTTTATTGAGAGCTCATGATCTACTTCAAGGTCAAACGCCTTGCTTTTATTCTTTTTGTTTTACATTTGTATTAGTTTTATGAATGTGGGGTCAATTTTGTGACTTTTCTGCACCATGAAAACTTTCCTGACATTTTGAAGACGAATTCTTCAAATGAAGATGCAGAAGAGATTACAGATATGAAACAACTATGTGTAGAACATTCCATGCACTTTCTTGGAGACACAAACCTTCAAATGTTGGGTCTCCTCTTTAAATAAGATACATCATAAAGTTTGGCAACATTAACCATTTTTACACTTAAGCAAATATCAGGGGATTAAATAAATGGATGATTATATTTTGTTGAGTTTATCTGCAACTTTTGTGTAAATTCAAGTCATTTTTGTACAATAACGTTGTCACTAAAGATTGCTTCATTTACAAAATTTGCCCTGGTCTACTCATCATATCTTAGGTAACAAAACGACAGTTATCTTGCTCAGTATCATAATACCTTCCCATGAGATGTAAAATGCATTTCATTCATTGTTAACAATTTCATTTGAGTGCACGAACTTCTTGCCGAATAAGTGTCAAGCTATACATAACCTTGTCGTGCTATTTTCATTTGTCTTTCTTATGCCACTTTATTCATGTTGTCTATCAGATGCATTTTTCATGCAACATTTTGTTGCTGAGCGAGGTATTTTGTTAGTTGGTGTAGCAGAATTTGGTCATCAAGGACTTTTTTGTTTCGGGTGCCACTTGAGAGTACCCAATCACATAAGTATTTCATCAAGTGAGCGTCACTAAAAACAATCCGTCAAGTAAGTTTCGACAAAGAAACCATGACCTCCTTGGTCCTTTTTCGGTTTCATCCAGAGTGGCGGTTTGATTGAAAGATAATTGCATCATGTTTTCTTTACTGATAAATTATTTCCGTTTTAAGTGCATTATGGTCTTATGATTAGTGGTGAAGGTTTCTGGCAAATAAGATAGCCCTTTCAAACCCAGAAAATGACAATAAGCCCGAAAATGGCAAACGAATTGGCAACTATACCCAAGAATGGCGAATAGTTTGGTAAGTAAATCGAAAAGTGACAAATGCATTGTCAGATATAACATCACATAAACTCTGCTAGCTGAACAGTAAACAACGGTAAATCGATTTCAATTTGTTTTTCGTTCTCTTCCACTTGGGATTCTTTTTAAACAACTCGTCCATTTTGGGGACCCTCTTGGGTACTTCAGGGCCCTTCAGCACTGAAAATGTATCTAAATGATTCATTTTGTATTGGCTGACACCGCATAGCCATTGTGTACGTTGGTCGCCTGCACAAAACCGCTTTTGCTTGATGTCACATGATACATTCAGTATAATTTTCTTTGTTGGTTGATGAGGTCTTAAAACTAGATAGTCTTTTCATTTCCTAAAATTAAGACAATACAATATTTTATTACTTAGCAATATTTTCTAAGTCTCAAAAACCTCTCAAGACAATCTGGTACTGGGATCTGGTGTTATGAAATTTAAAAAACTTGCCTCCCCCCCAGTAGTCTATCTTCTTTAGGAGACGAATTCACATTCACCCTGGATGAGTAAGATACAACTTTATTCTTATAAGATAAGACAGCTGAATGACGGCAAAACGTGAACACAATTATATCGAGACGAGTGCACCATTTGTAGATAGGATGTTCCCTTATGCAACGAAGGCAAATTAAAATCACAGCCATAATTCCTGGGCAAAGGATAGTCTAATAAAAGGAGGGCTTGACCTCAAACCGCGATCGGAAGTTCTCAGACGTCATCCTTGACGGCATAAGCCAAGAGGCTAGCATACCTATATGAATAGAATTGGAACAGACAAGGCATGAAAACAAATACAAAGACGTGCACTCTTTGTCAAGATACCACGCGAGAACTTATCAGGTTTTATAGTACCTATTACTCCGATCCCTCCCGTCAGGAAGAACATGCCGTTGTAGCCAACGATCCGGAACAGACCTTGGGTCGCTCCAATCATCATGAGACTATTAACAATCTGCAATGCAGGTATTTTGATCCATTAGAAAAAGAGGGCTCTTTTGACGTCTTCATTATTCCATGTTGAGATTGACGGGGTCCCTCGAGGATATTATGCGTCTGTATTTACTTACGTTTTGGGTGAAGATGAGCCCAAAGTTGGCTTCGAAGAACTGTGGACCAAAAGTGTCCCTGGTGGATGGAGCGAATGTGGCGTACATGCCAGGGAACATACTGTAAAGGGCGCAGATCCAAACTCCATAAAATATTCGAGACCCAAGGGAATCGTAATCAATCGCTGCCAGATCAACAAACGAGAAGGCAAGTGCTGTGCTCACACTTGAGATGATCATCATGCAGAACTGGAAGATGGAGACGTTATTGGTTTTAGGCTAAAACATGATAACTGATGACATTGGAACAACGATGGAATCTGGAATAGGTACCTGAAAGCCCTGTTTATCATAAGTATAGCCCCAGATCATTCGTGTGACTCCGTTTGCGACGCTGGACAACGTGGCAATGATGGCGAAGAAACTATCATCCTTTATGAAGAGCTGGCCAAAGCTCTTTTGATAGTTGTTAATAAACATGTTGATCATATTCATGGCCAGGAATGAAACCCACATCTTATAGAACTCTGAGGTCTTGAGCACCTGCATGGGCTTCAAACTGAATGTTCCTTCGTTGGCATTTTCCTGGTCGCCGTCTTTGTCGTCTTTGTTGTCCAAGATTGGTTGCATTTCAGCCAGTTCCTCTTCCGTGGGAACTCTCAACAAGATAATGGACACTATTTGCATGACAATGAAGGTTCCGCCCAAGAGGTAAAACAATTTTGGAATACGAGCCAACACATCAGGGTCCTCAAAATACCTACAACAGAAGCAGGCTGTGTAATCAAGACATCATTATTCATACAAACAAACCATCTCGCACAACTTACGCATCGGTGCCATTCGTTCCAACAACGGGATCTCTGTTGAGCGGATTGACAAAGCCCGTTTCCAATGGGTTCCAAATCATAGAGCCAAAGCCATAACCAGCGATACAGATCCCACCAAAAGTTCCGGGGTTTGAAGGGGACCAGGCCATCACTGCCCCCACCGTTTGAGAATACACCAAGGCGAATCCCAAACCATGCATCACTGCCATGGTTACGATGACCAGGGGTAAGCTGTGCGTAATGGCCCAACCCGTGCACAAATATCCCACGCTGTATAAAATGGAACCGATGGTGAGGGATAGGCGGAGGCCTATGCGGTTGGATAGAAGGCCGGCGAAGGGCATGACCAGGCCTTGGACCAAAGTCTTGGAGGTCGATACGAAGATCCAGTCGGCGTAATCAGTAGATGGTGTCACTTCATGACGCAAATACGAAATGACGTACGTATTCAAATTGGCTGAGAGCAGAAATAAGATATCCTCAACTATTTTGAAAATGATCATATTTTTCATTGTGTCTTATCTCCCAATGCTTTAATTTTCATGGATATTAATTTACAAGTACAAGTTTTAACAATTACCTATGATTATTGAACAATCAATAACGGAATAGCCCTTTTACATATTTGTAAGGATATCTTAGAAAATTGTCTCGTATTATGAATGCTTGCTTCTGGTTTCACTTGAGGCAAATGGTTACCCACAACGGTTGTTATTCAAATTCAAAATATCTTTCAAGCGGAGGAGAAAGTGACAATTCCACTCTTCGTAAAAGTGGGATGCATTAAGTAGTATGACTTACCGTACGAAAAGTCAATGGAGAAGCTAATCAACATCAGACAACCTCCAATGAGGGCAGCAATTCCTCGTTTTGAGTACAAATTGCCCCGGATCCGAATTGTTCCACTCAGACATCCTGAAGACTAAATAATCCAAACACATTCATTACAAACCACCCGACGTCGTCAATGAATAGCTTGCTCACTCGTTCCACAAATTTCAATGAGACACCCTCTTTAGCCATTGTCCCACGATCAACAACACCTTTGATATTGAGACTGTGCTCGAATCGATAGGATTATCTCAATTGATCTAATTAAACTGGGGTTCGAATGCATTTATTAATGATGTAAGATCACTGAGAAGTCGCTGCCGGGTGGAAGAACGACAATCACTCTCGCAAATCTGACTCGCACTGACCCGTTGCGGTTACATGATTCGTGGCCACAACGCACACTTTAGAAAAGTACAATTTATGTAATAGATCAATCCTCAATTTGGAAGTAAGGTCACCAAGAAAGCAGAGAAAACGAAACTTGATTTTCGTCCGCCACTTCTTATTCAATGAGTTCCATAATGTCAGACTAACAGTTGTATAAGTCAGACACTTTAGGATCAAAGGTCATATCTACATGCAGTATCGTGGTCGTTGAAGAAACGAAGCATCCTTGATTTCATGCCAAAGTTAGGAAAGGTGAGGAAAAGCATTTGAATCATTCATTTCAAGAGACTGGTTTTCCGTAGTTTCGTCTTCACAGCAACACAAAAGCTAGAATCAGTCGCCAAACTTCAAGCTGAATAGCATAGTATATCGAAAGGCTTGATTGCATGACTTTCTCTAGAAAAATACTTCTTAAAGAAATGAATAAATGAATCCTTCGTTAAGTAGTTTGTTAATGATAAAAGCAACTTCAGTCAGATACCATTTAAGATTACATACAAAAGCAAAAAGGTGGTGAAGTGACGCCATCTCGATTCGCAAGGGGTCCAGAATATGTACTATACTCATTGTCTCGTATGTTCGTGCATTTGTCAGCACTGGGCCTTCAAATCACAGCGCTTATAAATGAGAGTACTTTTGAGATGTTAAATAAGGTTGATACAGTATACGTTAATCTAACATTCTTTGATTTTAATCCTTAATCTTGTGACAACAGTTTGCACAAATCGAATGAGGTTGACTCTCACTTTGTGTAGGATGCAATACACTTTGACTTGGCCGTTCAATATTCTAATAACAAAATGGCATATTTTCAATTGTTCTGAATTAAGTGGTGAGCAATTGAACGAAAATTTATTCGGAATTTTGGCTACACGTACAGTAACAGTTGAGAAATAGTTGCCACTCTCTTTTGTACCATAATACATACTTTTCTCAAACTTACCTTAAGAATGATTTTGTTCCAAATTCCTTTCACGAAATCGATGGTTTGCTCCATTTTCAGGTTAATAAGGATAAATGAACTCAATGAGTGGCACGTTAGAGGGATTGACTCTCTCTACTTTGATCAACGAGTTGTAGCAGATGAGAAAGAGAAATGGACACTTGAGTGGGTCAGCTTTTCGACATTTAACCCACTTGACCCAGATGTAATTGTTGAAGGAGACGGTTGGCGTGACCGGCGCTGACACAGTAGCCCAGTCACTCAACAATTCAAAGCTCCACATCTGTTGCCCAAACTCGGTCCTTCTATGAGCCATCTTCAGCTAAATGATTTTGTACAGTTATGTCTCGCATCTTTCACGGTTGGCCTTAAAAATATGCTTTTTGTTAATCAGTTTCTAATTTTTCCTTTACAAAACGCGTAAAAAAGGTTTATTGATTGAAATTAAAAATATGCCCTTTTAAATTTAGGCAAGAGAGATTTAGGTAATACCTAGAGGGATCATTCATACCCTTTTTCAAGCTTCATTTGCGTGTTCTGACTTTTTCTTAGCTGGTCTTTGGAAGTGACAAAACTCTCCACATTTCCAACCTCATATAAGATAGCAAACGAGCGCATCAAAGACAGCGGACAAACTTTGCATTATTCATATATCATTCTTGTGTTACAAGATCTGGAAATGCTACAACATTATTTTCAGTTATATCACGGTTGTTTACTTTGACAAATCGAACAATACACATGCGCACAAGACTCGATCTTGATTTTCTACTAGATATTTCAATCGAGCGTGGTGGTAAGTAACGTGGTCAAGACGTTGTGTTTGAATCATTAACAAAAGAGTATAAATCAATTGTTTTGACCACTTCCACAACGTTTCTTTACATTTTTTGAAAATCTACGTAGAAAAAATCATAAAAAGACGTGGAATGAGATTTAGCGGCACAATTTTTGGCTGTGACATGAAAACAGATTTTTGACCACGCATTGCTGCTGCGGTTTTTTTAAATTCAACTCATCTATCACAATTTAAGATTCAATTGAGAAAACCTCCTCTACATTTCAGAAAAAAGCGTAATATAACTCAACCATAATCATGTTGATTCCCCAGTACTTCTATTTGGTCCTAAAATTTCCAAATTCAATTCCAGACTCGACGTGGTCGACATTTCAATGTGCTGAAAACGACCCAAGTTCTATCTTTATTGAAGATCCGGCTGGGTTTCAAAAAGGCTACGTTTGACACTCGAACTAGAAGGAGAAACCGTGTCGGCTCCACAAACACTGGAAATGAAGGCTTCCGATGCGAATAAACAATTGACTTGATCTTTAAAAAACCGGGTTTACGGTACAATGTTATGACAAAGTGTATGTAAAGTGGAACGAATCTCGTCTCCAAAACGGACAAAACCACGAAGCGTGATTGCTTGGATAGGTCCCATTCAAGGTTTGTTTAAATTCGGCAAATCTGGTAAGTTAGATGACAGGTCTTTTCGGATGAATGTTTTCGTCCATTCCATTGGGTCTATTTTTGGACAATGTGACTGAATCAAAGAGACAAATACACGTGATCTTGAATAGCTTAAAGAGTGACGTCATAGGTCGTTGATGGGTGTTTTGCTGCGTGAAACTCCGTTGAAGAGACCGCGTGACCGATAGTCTCTGCAACGCTCGTGGGAACTTCGAAGACCGAACAAAGGCTCCGCTATCGCATTGGTTGGTAGCCTTGATCTACGAAAACCAAAAACAAAGGTGACGCACAATTTCTTCAAACATAAACGCTCAGAAATGTTCCATATTGAGGGATATAACACATATCTTATATTCAATTATACCGTTTCAGTCCTCCGCTCAATTTGGATGTACTCCATCGATTGGTTGCTCTTGATAGATCAGGGACGGGCAGGCTGGCCAACGTTTCGAAGCAATATGATGATGCTCGCCTTCTCACCCTGAACCCTGAAGGTTGGACCAAATATTCTATATAAATCATGCGGTGTACAGCGTGGAAAGCACAGTAGTTTCCGAATGATGGTTCCTGACAGAGCCCTGACCTGCCTCTTCTTTGTGGTCATCAGTGATCATGTGTTTTCAGCTCCGGCTGAGCAACCAAAGTCAGTTCCAACTTTTTCGGCTCAAGGCTCTGTTCCCAGATTTGTTGGTAAGTCCCGTCATTAAAGGTGTTTCTTGCTTCTTGGTAATGAAGTTGAAGAAACCAAGAAGCCAAGATGAAATCATCCGTTTTTTTCCTTTGTTAATCTTTGATTCATCTTTTCGGGATCAGGATATTGGAATCGTTAGTTCGGCCGATCTGGGGAAATATCAATTGCTTTGCCAGAAATCCTCAATGGATGAGGCCAAAAGGCTATAGACGAGGATACATGATTAAATGAATGGCTTGGAAGCCAAGGCTTTGTCCTAGCTATCGACTTCAAGCTTTCATTTGGTTTGTTTCTGAACGACTAAGTTTACAAGCGCAAGCACAGGTTCGCCTTATGTGGAACCGTGTACCGGTTGAGCATTGTCTTGATGCAAAGGCTAGAATTCGATTTGGAGCAAAGTGTTCCTTTCAAAGACTGAAAATGAATATGAGAGTGCCAACACGTACACTTGAATTTTGAAACAACAAGGGGCGGCTGCGTAAACGGAGAAAATCTGAGGGTGCTAAATAAAGTGGTTTGAATTAGATTCGCGCCTCAAAACGAGAGCTCGTCCATCTTCGTCAGAGGAACAAGTCGAGAAACAGTCAATGTATAGTATCGACTTTGAAGCCAAATTCCCACTTCGTCAGAATGGTTACTAATTGAATTAGGTATGCAGTACTGCAAGACCTATAAATACTTGCTTGAGGCTACTCATATCTGAAATATGTTGAAGCATCTAATCTGGTTCTTCCTGCACGTGTACCCATGGTGAAAGGATCCATTGGGTACATTAAGTTCCAAAATTTAATGCGCTAGGAATCATTTTATTTTTCTAGGCCGTGACTAGGTTGCAGCAAATTACAGGAGTTTAAGGACTGGAAAAGCCCAAACTAAATATCTGACTCATGAACATATATAAAGTTCTAGAGCAGATTTATCTAAAAGGATGTGCTGGAGCCATAATCATTTTGGACCAAAATTTTCGTTGGATATTGGAAAATTGGTTATTCTTTTACTCTGAAGTTAGCATCATGCATGGCAGATGATGCTATGCTTTGAAAAAAATATCGAGGCCTTCGGAATGATAAAATGTTGCTCTAGGCAATAAAAACGATATTGACTACTGCATTCCGCAATAAGCTCTACAGCTTTTATCACATCTCAATCGTCTTTAAAGGGAAAGATCTTGTATAAGCGATCCAATGTACATCCATTCTTTATCATTTCACATGGCTTCTCAGACTTATTTCAAAATTATGCCAATAAACACACATTCTACTACCCATTTATGATTGTATAACTAATTGCAGCATATTCATTTGCAACACCTTAAAATTCAACACCAAACCTAAAGTTTCCAAGTCATAAACTCTTGTCTTTTTAGGCCTAATGCCTACTTCCTATTGATCAGAAAAACAATCAGGAATACATTTCTCTATGCTTCCTCCCTAAAAAGCTCTTAAGCTTTTCATCATTCATCGGGAGAGTGTCCACACTGGAAATTTTAGAAGCTGAATATTTCATTTAACACCCGCCAACGAAAAAAGGCCATGGATAAAATGTTTTGCATCATTGTAACCCCTTGTGATCTCGACCTTTGAACGATGTAAGTAGTGTAATTGCAATCGATTGATCAGTGGGTTTGATTCCAGGTCTTGTAGGAGTCTTAGTTATTTAGAAACTCGACTATGAAGGCTTTGGTTTGATGGGATTTGAATAGATAGATACGAGCTTTAGCCCTAACATGGACGAGAAGGCCTTTCTCTTTGACTCTTTCTGTCAATCGTGTCAAGGTCGATGCAGGACCCGCTAAAAGCTGGTGTGGGCTAAATTCGTCCATGCCTAGGTCTTTAAAGAAGGTTATGTGGGACCGGCAGAAACAAATATATGCATCGACGTGAGCCAATTGTTGCTCAATACATTATCCAAAAAACGAAAGAAAGGATTTTCCTCGTTCCAGATCCCGGCGTAGGTGATCCACTCTCGTTCCTATCCTCATCCTCCGTTTCATCCCACACCTCTCGAGTTCGTCGAAGTCCTTTGGAGTTCAGCCATCCTCTTCACATTGGATCATCCATTTCGTATTTTCGGTCCCCGGCAGAGATTCAACCCACGTCTATGTCGTATGCGCCATCTCGACCCCGAAATCGTATCCAGACCCGCCGAACACTCCCGTTCCAATTGGTGTCCCAACCTCTTTTGGGGTACGCCCACTCACGTTCCTATGTCGGTGAACCCCGACCGGTTCAAATATCTGATTTCCGATCCGGTCCGAGCATGTCTGGATATGAGAGCGACCCATCTGAAAGCCAGGACACAATGAGTGGATTCGATTCTGAGGCGACTGATGATGATGATGGTGAGAAGAGCAATTCCTGGAAGTTATCGATCGTTTTGAATATGATTCGAGATTGTTCACATGTATTAGTGTGATATCAAGTTTTTTTAGTCGACCAATCGCTTGGGCGAAGGTTTTAAGCCAGATCATTCTCTTCACAGTTGGAAGAATGAATGATTTGTTTATGGCTGAATCCGATTTTGTCCAATCGTTAAAAAAAAGGAAAGGGGTGAAAAATGACTGTTGTACGTCATGATTTATCACATTTTACACAAATGAGACTTAAAAAGTATCATCACAATCATCAAAGTTTGAATTATAACTAATTCAATATTCGTAGGGAATACGTAGGCCTTGTTGATCAGGTAGCATCTTTCAAGTCAGACTTGGACAAATTTTCAGTTAGCATTCCAGATCAACCTTACATTCAAGGACTAGCTCGGTCTGCCAACTCAAATTCCTTGGTAGACCAAATATCATATAAAGATTGAAAGGTAATAAATAGAAGAATTATAACCTTTCATTTTAATAGTACTGGGGATTACAATCCCTTTAGCAGTTAGAAAAGCCCATGAAAAACCAAACATCAAAATAAAAAAAATAGTTGGAACTCACCAACTGTTTTACTTCTTGAGAAAGAAACCTTCGTTTGTCACGGGTTCCTGATTTTAAAAAGCAGTTTATGTTGAGTGTTATCCATCCAAGGAAGTATGTAAGAGTAATACAAAATAGAAAAAAAATGAAAACATCCGGACATGAGAGAACCCGATGTTTAGATAAAAAAACACTAATGTTCCTTGTTTGTCTTTTCCTTTTGTTCTAATCGGCTTGAAATGGGACCTTGTTCCACGTTTATCATCTTCATCTCCCGTTCCATGTTCCCACAGATCAAAGTGACCCACGGACTCGAGCTTCCGCCCATCGAACTCGAGCCAAAGCGGCGGATATTCTGTCCATGTTGAATAGTTTAACTGAGGATCTTCAGAACCAGAAACATCGTCTGAGATTCGGCTTCTTCTAGGTGGCAGAGGAGCCTCAGCCAAGTTATCCAAGCAAAACTCTTCATCTCGTATTCATCTTATTTATCTTGTCAATGTGTACAAAATGTTTCATCACGATACATAATCAATATACGGATATATTGATAGCGTCCCATTCCATGGTCACGATGAGAGTGGAAACATTCAACTGCAACCTGTCACACCTGAGGAACAAAGAGGATTCTCGAACTACTACAAACAACTACGTTTTGGTCCATTTTCAACCATTCATTCGGCAATTTGATTGAATCTGCTTTCGTACTGTATGGTTCTCTTAATTCACTCATGAGAGGTAGTTTTACGTTTATATTTAGCTGTGGTGGAATTTAGTTCTTAAAGAATATATTTGTGGCAGCTACGGTGGGAATCAAAACCTTATTCAATATTGTTGCTAGGGCATATTTCCGTACGGCAGCAAACCACAAACAAAAAATGGCATCCAATTCGGACTTTCTTTCAAATTGTCACTAAATCTGTCCGAATTAAATCATTTACAACCTCCAAAAATATTGTACTTACGTTGTTTCGTAGAATTTCTATGCAGATCCAGAGTTTGTTATCAGCTCTTCATTTTGGAAACTGAAAAACATCAATACTCGATATAGAATGTATATTCTCTTTTGCGACGCTTCTGTTAATAATACATGTTCATTAGTATGAAACTAATAGGTCACTTTGAATTCGACAAAAATAGCCGCCGTGAGTAAAGCTAGGTAGAGTCCAATCAGGACAAATCCGTGGGTCCTTGAGGCTCTAAATTTTGACAAAGGCATCATGACGAATGACGTTAGGAGCGCGACTCCTAAAGACGCTGACAAAACCATGACCATGGGATTAAATTCCAAAGATATTGGTCGGTTGCCATTCTGAATCAAGGCTTTGGTGAAGGGAATTCCAATTCCCAGGAGCAGATTGAACAAAGGGCCTCCAAAACAAGCGGAGTAACCCATACGAGGATAGCCTTGTTTGGCCATGCTCGTATTGGTTATCAAATCACCGATAGAGTTGCCCCAAGCCAAAACGGTCAGGCCCAGAATAGCATCGGAAAGGCCAAAGAGGACGCCCACGGTCTTAAGCAAGGACACGATCTCGTTGGCAATCAGGTAAATCCAAATCACGGACACGCCAAAGCCAACATACGCCAATAAGGCGTGGTATCGGGGAGGATAGTTCGGTGATGATGTGCATAGGATGAAGATGGCCAAAGCTTGGCCTATCATGATCATGAGCTCCCATAAGTTCACACTCTGAAATATGGGCGTGAAGGCCACTGAAACGGCGAATATCACGAATTGGGGAGCAATCAGGCATTGAATGATGGCCATATGCTGACACCAACTACCATCTTCCAGATCGTCATTGACCACGGGAACGGTGAGGTTCAACAGGAATACAACGGGGCTTCGCACCACTTCCCAAATTTTTCGGACAATGGATACTTCTCCCGAACGCAAAAGCCCCATATCCATGGGAAGGAACGCCTTGTAAAACTTCATATAAGGCTCCTGCGGTTCATGTGGGTCTTCGATATTACTCAATGAAGGGCTGGGGTTTGGGCGTGCGAGGATTTCCGTGTTGGGAATTTCGGAATCATCTTGGTTCTCAAGTTCGTCATCTTCAGTGACAGGTGGGTCTTCGATGAGAGTTTCGTTTGGAATGAATATGTTTAAATTCGAATTGGACGAGGATTCCGAAGAATCCTCAAAGAGATGATTGGCTCGGAGCAAACTTTCCGACCTTCTCTGTCGGTGATGGACGAGTCTGCCAACCAAAACCACGACTATGTATACCAAGTAAAGTCCTAGGAACCCTAGGGCCTCGTACAAATGAATCTTTCCGCTGGAAAGGAAGAAAATCATATACTTTATTGGAGAACAAAGGTCAAATGCGTAGTGACGGAACCGTCCATTCTTCATACGGGTACTTCTTTTCCTTACCTATAGAATATCCAAAAAGCCCAAAATCCAGCTCCAAGGTAGAAAATCACATCCCGGAGGAACGGCCTTTCCATCAACTTGAACGGTTTGGTGATACAAGTGGCCCCCGACACCACTGTGGTCACGAAGACTCCGGCTCCAAAGAGTTCACCCAAAACAAGCTCGGGTCGAGCTTGGGAAATTCCCGCCAATGAGGAAAAGATATCCGGGGCTCCATTGCCAAAGGCCAATATGGTCACACCAGCGATATTATGGGACAGTCTGGAAGGAAAAAAAAGTGTTTCTTGACCACGGCTGGTTTTCTTGCTGGCTTGACTGGCTTTACCTCAGAGTCCGGGAAATAACGGCCAGATTGGGGCAGAAAAAATCATCCGCACTCGTGGCCAAAGCGACAAAAAGCACCAGAATCCAAAGAACAAAGGCCGCAAGGGCCAAGTATTGATGGTGGCTCTCAGAGCAGAAATAGAAATCAATGTAGTCGATGAATCCTCCGTCAGATTGGCAATCCGGATTGTTTTGGACGAACTCGCATTGAGCTTGGCTCGTGTTCAAGTGGTGTACAAAATCACAATCTTTGGGATGCATGGCTCCCAAATAGAATAATACTTTGGTTGAGATACATTCAGTCAAGTACGAGATCTTGTACTTGCACTCCTTCCCCAGGAATCACTGCTTCATGGGCGTCCGAATGAATGATCGAGGAGTCATTTTGGTGTGAAGGCCTAGAGAAGGACAGATCGATGAGAGGTGGTGAGGCCAGATTACATCCATGTTTTTTAGTACAATTCGTTGGGGTATTTCTGACCACAACTATAACATCAGCGTTTGATCCTACTGTTACTGATGAGATGAATGATGAAGCTTGTGTCACTATTTCTGATCAATTCTTGGCATACAAAGGCCGATCCGAGCGGGGATTTTTCGTCTACCTTGATTGATGTTCAGTTTCAACGTACCCAAACAAAGACACATTCCCTGCCAGAGCCAATCAGCTGTTCAATTCTGGAGCAGCAATCCAAAGAGAAGTACGAACATCAAGACAGGCACACCTTGATTCCCATTGGTAATCATATCCTTTCAGATTACTCTCGGTCCCTGACGGACCCTGAGTATTCAATAAGACTCGTAGATGGATGAAACTTTGTTTTTGATTTAATTTCTGGTCTATTACATTCTCTTCGTCAAATATGATGAAGGACAGACTTGAGACCAATTGAAAAAGCCCCTTCCTGTCCACAAATGTTATACCTTCTCACACCGAACTGATTGATGATTAAGTAGTACAGGTTTGAATAGGAGGATTAGATTTAACAAATACCTTCAAAAATAATCAAAAATAGTGTCTTTTCCCCTTTTAATCGACTGATGTTGCACAAAAGCTCAATTTACTGTCAGCAGATGATAACCAAATTGAAACCCAGGTCTTGAAATGATGTAATGATACTGTTGATCAGAAGCATACGCAAAAAACTGCAATAACAAAGCTTTGATGATATTTCCATGACAAAATACCGTATGTACGGCTTGTTAGGGAGCACTTGTTTGTGATGACTGTCTCAAGAGTAATTGAATCAAAATCTTGACTTAAAGCTTTGGATTTATAGTAGGTGCCAAAACTGTAGTTTTTGCGTTTTTTTTGGTCCCAAAGACTTACTTTACGTCTCACACTTTCTTTCCACTTTAAAACATGTTCATTTTTCGCAACGGAACTACGACATATCGTTGACATGACTCTACAGCATAACAATCTCTGCAAGTTTCCGGAATCTAGATTGAACCAAAGTTACATCTCTGCATGATTCTGAATTGGTTCATAACATCACTTTTGTAAAGTCTGACAGCGACGAAAGAGAAAAGAGAGGTTTGGTAAACGAGTCAAAGTTCCAAGTCCGAGGATTTCAGACATTATGGGCTTCGTTGCCTTTTCTATTATTTATTTGACTTCAGCGGCATTGAATCATAGTCTCTGCTCATCAGATCAATAACGCTTATACACCGTATCGAATAGAAAAAAAAAACCACAACTGTATGTAATCTAAAAACGTAATCCAATGAGTCGAACACAGATGGACTTCATTATTTTGCACACTATTAGTCATTTTTTTACAAACTGTTTTTTTTCCTTCAGAGAATGGTATCAATTTCATGAATGGAACCTCTCGGACTTTTTTGGCAGATGCTTGCCAGTTAGTTTGCAAATCGCTTCAATTCGGCTTAATTTTGTGCATGACTGATCGCATCAATTGAGTAACACATGAATTCACGGCTTATCTTCAATTCAACAAGCAACAACGGACTATCTCTCACTTAGGCAATCAGCGCTGCCGGAATGTTTGATCATGCGATGTAATGACATAATTACGAATACAATTATTGTTTTCATACTTTGTGCTTAGATATGCCAAATCACTCACATTTAAAAACTTTTCCAAATCAAGTATTTTCGTTCAAGATCGGAAACAATTCGCCTGTGGATCTCAACTTAGCAATATCCATGCATGGTGAAGGATCTGTTGTTCCAAGTTATTTGGCATTTATATTTGATACTTTTGTTTCCTTGATTCTATTCGAAATTTTGAGATATACCATATAATTATCAACATAATGGTATTTCAACATGCACGGGTAAGAAATTCAGGCATTGCATAGCGGTGGAATATGAGAGATGACATATAAAGTTCCATAGACCTTGACCCAAAATTCAAAGGCTTGATAATTGTTGGCCTTCATTTCATTCTAAAGACACGCATAAGCAGATTATTGCGCTGGCAAATGACATTATGTCCCATCGAATTACAATGAAATCATATTCAATTTATCAATTTTTTTGTTACTCGTATTCTGGAAGCTTTATCCTATTCTGATAACCGTAACGTTGTAGAAGTAAGGATTCACTTGGGCCAAGATCCAAGAAGGTCGTCTAAAGAAAACTGCAAATCCTTAACATGACACACCCACTTTACTGTCCAAACTCTAGATATAAAAATAATTCATTTCTTCCAAGGTCAAATCCCACAAGAACATGACATACAGTTTGCGTCTTTTTTCAATAACTTTCGATTGTAGAAATCGTTTTAAGCGAATACCCACGTGTCTTAGGGCGGCTTTACACTAGGATGGAAAACCGAGATTGAATCCGGTTTGAGGATGGAAGTCGGACTAGTGCTGAGGTTAGTCCAGACTCGAGTGTGAGTCCTTTCTAATAGAATCATGTCAAAATTTGTGGAAAAAACTCATTCTTTGTTTTAAATTTCGCAATACGAGTCTTTTTGTTCGACTTGAGTACAGTGAAAAACTCGAGTCTTCTGCTGGAATCGTGCCAACAGTAGTCCTCTCTTCCATCCTCAAACCGGATTCAATCCTGGTTTTCCAGTGTAGTTTAAAGCCGCCTTAGGATTCTCTTGGCAATTACCTCCACCCCAACTAACTCCCCAAAGACCTACAACGAAAAGCCGGTTCCTTTTTTTCACTCCTCGTTTGAAATGAAGTCTCCGAAATTAATTTCAGAGTGGGTGTTGCATGCAATCCAGGGAGGATCAGTCCAAAGCTTCCAGAGAATATTATGTTCTCATTTCAATTGAAGCCTGAATATCACTTCAATCACTAAGGGAGTGCCATCTTTCCAACTGACGCTAGCATCAAATTATTTTCTGTGGCCCCTAGAGTACAAGCATTTTTATGTTTACGTAAAGTGCACCTTCGCAGGTGCACCTAGGGAGGAATGAATTTTGATTTAATATACATTCATGATCGTGATCACATGGGTATTTGTAAAGTTTCTAAACTGCAGGTCTTTGATGATGGTTCGCAAAGAAAGAAACATGCTGGACATTTGAAAGGTCACAGTGAACGTCCGCTATCTCTAGCCTCACTTCAAAATACTGTAGCAACACGGTGCTGTTTGGGGTGGATGTAGCTGATTTTGAAATCAAAAGACATTCAAAGGTACTTCCGGCATCGGTTTGATATTTTGCAAAACTTCGCGCATTTCTGAGTCAATTCACCGGGAAAAAAGTTACAGAATGTGTCTGAAGGATGAAATGTGGAAAAAACAATTAGTTAATTCTTGGACAACAATCATACCAAGAGACGGACAAGCAACAAAAAATGAAAAGTTGGATGATGTGCTGGTTTGGTTTCGGGAATGGATTTTTTTCCATTAATCAATCACTTTTATTACAATTCAACGACAATTTCACGAAACTTGTGCGCATTTCATTTTTGTGGTTTTATTCTGTTTAAAGAAGGTTCTCTCACCAATCCTCCATTTTCAAAACTATCCCAGGAATATGTTTTGCTGAAATTGTCCTTAAAAGCATGATGAAAAATCTTACAATTTGAGGCAACACTCATTTTGCAAAATGTTTGATGAACTTTGAGCCACTCATAGAAACATACTCCAGCACCTGTTGAATATGTTTTTTTTTCATTTTTTCCCTTGAAATGCCGTTGTAAACTATAAGGTAAGTTTTGTAACTTTTGGCCATTACGTCTCTTTTTAGGTGCATTATACTTTTTTACCTGTGAAGTATCTAAAACGATACCACTTTTTGCAAAAACATCTAACCAATGCTAAAAGCGTCTTCAAATGTCTTGATCTCAAAATCAAACGTTTTGGCCCAACATTGCACCGTGCCTTGCAAGCTCATCGGTCGGATTGAGAATGTAGTGATGGCTTACACTTCTTGCTTTTTGAGGCCAGGGGCTTGCCAAACGCTTGCCTAACGCCCTCATTTTCACAGTTTTCAAGGGAGTGAGATTCGTCAGGATCCCTCAGTTGATGTGAAATAAGATACATCTTTTGCTAACCTTACTCTAAGAGGTTTTTTGCTTAGTGAAAAATGTTAAGTCCATGGTTGGGTCATCTCATATATTGGTTTGAAATGAACTCTTAAAACATCTGAATCACTCTATCTATTGTGGGTGCATAATTTATCAGCGTCATGCATTGCCAATATGATGATAGATCATGATTTATAATTTTTTACTCTATCATATGGGGACGTTTAGGCAAGCTCTGGCAGGTTCGTTTTGTTTGCTGGTACCAATGTCAGTGATGCAAGTTTGGGGCTTCAACTATGTTTTTGAGAAGCTGACCCTTCTTTCGCATTGATACATGAGGAAAGGTCAGGTTCGATAAAACCAGTTTGAAATGCCAATTTTGTATCACTGGCATTGGCAGGCAAGTTTATTTGCTGGTACCAGCGCTTGCCTAAATGTCCCAATAGGGAATTCATCTCATCTGTCAGCAATGAAGGTGTCAAGTGAATTACTACCAGTGCTGTCATGTCCATGTACTCCGACCATGCCAGAATAGTTCTTAAAATATGCCTAAACATGCTGTGGAAATCGGAAAACGTCAGAAAACAGTGCCCGAGGAAAAAAAGAGCATCCCATGTTCGCGAACTTTCTGCAACACGTGGAGGTCGTGATTCTAATTTAGCTTGAATCGCCATAATGAAGCAAGACTTCAATGATTTAGAGCATGCTTTCACGCCCTTTGAGTGTTATGCGCTTAGGGGGAGCGGTAAAAGGTATCGATCAAAATCTTAAAAGGGGAGAAACGCTACCCCTTAGGAACCGAAAAAAAATTAAACATTGTTTTCTTAACAATTCCATCCAAATTAAAAAAAAAAGTTTACTGCTTAGGATTGTTACACGATTCTTAATTAATTAAGTCAGTTGAAATTACAATGAACAATACCCCACAATTTGTGGAAACAGATCAGCAAATGAGCAACCCCAAATTCGTTATTCTAAGTAACTCAATGTAATTGTTTTTTGTTTGGGGTTTTTAGGTCAGAGGAGCGAGCCTCGCCCGGCCAACAAAGCCAGCCATCACATCGTCCACTTCCAAATTTTGTTACGCACATTCATGTCTGTGATCTGTTTGGTTCTCTGTCAGTGGGAGTGGTTAGCGTTTAAAAGTTTCCTTGGAGAAAGATTGGGGAGGGGATTTGAACCAGGGACCTCTCTTGCTCTAGGAAACTAATTTGTGAGTAAATGTAACAATTACTGGCAGAATAGCCATAATATATCCAAACGTATGTTAGAATTGAATTCACAACGCCAGAGGGGTCTAAACTATATCAGAAACTCAATTCTCTAGCAATAAAAAATACCACCTGCAGAAGGTTTAGTCAAGACCTAGTCGGAAAAAACATTTAGTTGTAACAGTCTTGGTGCAGTTGGAGAACATGATTTAGCACAGATTAGAGAATGATAGCCATAATCATGATAAAAAAGGTATTCGACATTGATGGGCGTCAAAGAGGGGAAATATTGCACTATTAGCAATCAAGGCAGGGCAACAAATATGGAATGTCAAGTGATCCATTTGGCTGAGCATTTGTTAAGTTTGAAAATCTTGCCAATAAACTACCACAATATGCCAGAAACCATGCCAGATCCGAAAGATATGCCATGTTCAATTTTCACAAGCCAGAGGGGTTCTGAATATGCCAGATGTACACTATTTTGGCAGGAAAATATGCCGTCTGGCAGCACTGATATCAACTTCAAGAGCTTTACTCACAGATCTGTGGCTTTACTCTGTGCTCATTTTCCGTGTTGGTCCGATGTGGCTACAGGTATTGTCCGATCAAGTACGCGCAGCAGGATGGATCGGCATTAGAGCTGTGCATCGGATCCGAAAGGGTCTCCGAATCCGATCCGAAGTGATTTTTTGTAATCCAAATCCGAGAATTCTTTCCCAATCCGACAGAATCCGAATCCGAGAGCTCTGCCCAATACGAACGAATCCGAATCCGAAATTTTTCTCGGATCCAAATCCGAGATATATTTGCTTAATCCGACATTGACTTAATAAGAACTCAACTACCTTTAACTAAATGTGCTTTTTGTCACTTGTATGTTTTCAAATGATGAGACTGAGTGAAGTTGCCTTTGTCAGAATATAATTTTTCTGTTGCAATAATGTCATTTTTTGTAACACTAATAGAATAGCATAACTTGTCTTTATGTCATTTGCTTCAATTGTAGTTCTATTGACTATAAGTCTGTCATCAAAATGGCGCAACAGTTGTTAATTTAAAGGCTTGATATGTTGAAGAATTCTAATTTCCTTTTCCCCTAGTATTGACTGATTGGGTTTCTTTAGTTGTGTGGGATTGCCACACAATTGTGATAACTCTAAAGATAGTAGATCCATGCACAGATTTTAATTTTGATGTTCTTTGATTTCCCTCACATCTAGAGAGTTGTGAAAGAAACCATTCTCAAAACTAACATATATTTATAATTTATAATCTTGGACTTGGATCGGATCCGAACCCAATGCGACATTTTCCATTCCCAATCCGAATCCAAAAATAGTTAGTCAAGCTGATCCGAATCTTTCAGATCCGATGAACAACTCTAAGCAGCATGATGGGATTGAAAACCCCATCATGGCTGGACGAGTTACACAAGTCCACGTTTGAGTACGTTAGAGTACGTGTGGCTGGGCGTGAGGGCTTGCTTGCCGGCTCTCATGGAGACGATTTCTACTTTTGCTCGAGACTCCGCGCAACAATCAGTCTTAGTTTTGCATTTCGCCGAACAACCGCGACATAGATATCACACTTGCCAGCTACAACAATTTCATCGCCAAAATGCCGGTCGAACTCTATGGAATGTCTGCTTCTGCCCCATGCCGAATTGTGGCCATGACTTTGGAGGTCTTGGAAGTTCCTTACGAATACAAGACCATTGACTTGATGGCTGGTGACCAAATGAAGCCCGAGTACTTGAAAATCAATCCTCAACACAACATTCCCACACTCGTGGATGGCGACTTTGCCATGAATGAGAGTCGAGCCATTGCCACCTATTTGGCCAACGCTTACGGCAAGGATTCCAAGCTCTATCCCGTCGATCCCAAGGTTCGGGCTGTGGTCGATCAACGGCTCTACTTTGATATGGGCGTGTTTTACAAAGCCATTGGTGATATTATCGTGAGTGTCGGAGTCTAGCAGTTTGCATATGGTCACTTTTGAGACTGACGTCAGTTTTGATCCTTTTCTAGTACCCAAAGATGTTCGAGGGCAAGGACCCTGAATCAGGAGCCAAGGATAAGCTCAAGGAGGTTCTCGGTTGGGTCAATGACATGATCAAGAAGAGCGGCTACGCCGCTGGAACCGATTCCTTAACTCTAGCCGATTTAGCCTTCATCGCCTCCTTCAGTACTTTGGTGGAGACTGGTTCATTCGACGTGTCTGGTTTTGCAGAGTTGAATGCTTGGTTTGAAAAGGTCAAAGGAGAAATCAAGAACTACGAGAAGGCCAATGGTGCCGGAGCCACGGCCATGGGACAATGGTACAAATCGAAGCTATGATTTTTTATAAGCTAACTTATGCGATACTCGGACATGGAACGTGTTGGAAATAAAGTGTTAGGCCACCGACTCGGGCTTGAGATTGGTCAATTTGAATATGGACATTGTGTATATTTGTTTTGAGATATAATTGCAAATCTTGAAAAGGCATTCGACTTATTTCTCGCGTCGGAAATCATTATTCGCAAACAGCCTCCTGCACAAAAAGTGCTCGAATCAAAGGGAATCTTCGTCTGTATGCATAAGTAAGTTTTAATCATTTCTCTTTGCCAAAGGAAAAGCTTTGACGTTTTTCATGGACTATTTAACTCACTCCACTTTCTCCACCGACACTTTTGGGAAAAAGCATGTGGCAAGGAAATAGCAGGAAATTGCTAATTGTCAAATTACTAGAAAAAGACACGCAATATCCAACATTTTTCTCCATTTCCCACCAACTTAATAGCTTTTTTGTAGAGTAGTGTAGGAGTTTTTGAAATCATTTTTTATCCATTTCCTTTATCTCCTCAGCGGTTAGTCAATCTTTAATTTCATCACAAATGGGAGTTAATTCGCTCAAATCTTACGCTGTGTGGGTTTTGATTTTTCACTAGATCACATTTTCTCACGTTTCGAACAAAATGGTGTTGCAGTTTTATTCGGCGCAACCTTCATCGCCTTGTCGCTTAGTTCATATGGTCTTGGAAACTATTGGGGTTCCCTATCAATTGAATTCCGTGAACCTCGCTCAAGGAGAGCACTTAGCATCTGAATTTTTAGCAGTAAGATGACATAACACTTTTGCTTAATCTTTTCTCATCCAGCTCATGTCCAATTCCGTCCAGATAAACCCGTTTCACAACGTCCCCTTCATTGTTGATGAGGATCTATCAATGGGTGAGAGCCGGGCCATCGCCACCTACTTAGCAAATAAATATGATGAAAGCGGACAACTATATCCCAAAGATCCCAAGACCAGAGCAATCGTAGATCAAAGGCTCTTTTTCGACATGGGTTCACTTTTTGCAAGCCATCGAAGTTGTTACGTAAGAGTGATGATATTCCATTCCAAGAATTGCATGTTACCTACTTGATGCTGGAAAAAAGGCATTATGCATGCACAAAGGCGAAGAAATGAGTATCATCAACCGAAGCGTTTAAAAAACAAGAGAAATGGAAATTGAGAGTTTCGAAAAAGAAATTGCAACTACATTTGAGATTTCTTTTGGAACTTAGCAAGATAGTAAACAGGGCAAAGTGATTTTCAAATTCAATAGTTTTATGATGATAATAATCTAGTTACTTAGGAAGGTTGGCTATCACCCTTCACGAAATCTCATTTAGTGATGCAAACATTTAGTAAAAGTGCTATTTGTCTAGCCTCCACTTACACAATAAAGGAGTGTCCCAGGAGTATAAATTAAGACTTGAAAGTCTGCAGACTTGCTAAGAAAACTGTTTCGGACCCAAATGTTTGCATCCCTGTTCACAACTCAACACATGCAAGGTTGCGTCACATGGGATTGCCGAACAGAATTATTTCTTTTTAAGGTCTTAGAGACTATTGAACCAACATTGTTGCTCCCGATTCATTTTCTTAGTAAGTTCTACAAAAATGAAATAAATGGATAAAACAGCAAGGCCGTCTGGGGGTTGGAACTGAAGAACCACAGAACATGAAAGCCGAAAATCACATGCGTTTACACTGATGTCATAATGACTCTACCTGCTCCATCCAAGTTGAGACAACGGCAATTCTATGCCCGAGTTAAATGTAGTTGTGGCATCAAGGAAAATGTTAACACTAGTTAAGGTATCAACCATTTTCAATCAAATAGTCAACATAAGTAAGCAACAATTTCACTTTCATAGGGGCATCTTTAAGAAGTTTTCATGATTTAAAACATTTTTCTTCCGCCGAAGACGAAAGATCAAAACAAATAACAGAGTTTTAAGTGAACTATCGTACTGTGAATTTTTAGTGGCTATTAATGGTTTGTTTTATTATTATACAATTTATTTCATGCTTTCTAATACTTTGTTTGCCTCTTATCGAGCTAGAGAGTTGAATAACGCAACTTTTGAATGTATTTTCTTGCCAACCTTTCAAAAACATCAAATTGCCTTCTTTTTTCCACAGCACTCAAAAATGATGAAAGGGATTGAGCCACCGAAGAAAGATTTGGAAAGGGCCCACCAATCCCTGCTTTGGGCCGAGGATATGATCAGAGCAACTGGATATGCAGCTGGAACACAAAACTTAACACTTGCTGATCTGGCCTTTGTTGCCACTTTCAGCACCATTCAGGCCACTGAAGCATTTGACTTATCGGATCTTCCAATTTGGAAAGAATACTTCCCAAGAATAACAAAATTGATCAAAAACTATGACGAGGTCAATGGCAAAGGAGCCTTAATGTTCGGCGCTTTCTATCAAGCTCAACTGAAAGGTGCAATTTCTCAGGAATGTTGAAGGATTTATCTTCCGGTTACTTTATTTACCTTGTTATGAGCCAGATATAGTTTGTGAGATTTTAGTTCGGCAATGAAAGTCGATCTCTGATTCAGTGACATTCTGTTTTGAAAGTGTGGCCGTCGTTGCAGACGTAAGGATGAAAAATATATTGACGTCGGATGAAGTTTGTTCCACAATGTTCCAACTTCCATACTTCCGTCTTGATCTCATCTCTCATCATATCAATGAGATGAATCGCATCCAAGTCATTGAGAGACCGCTCGAGAGGTTCAAGATTCTTTTTAATCCCGCCCAGCTCATCTCTTTCGGCCTGTAAGAAAAACAATATCCTTCAAGCGCTTTGAATTTAAATCGAATTCGAAGGCCATCCAAAGAACAGCCTTCGGCAGCTCAGAGTTGCACATAGTGCTAAAGTGAGATCTATATAAGGCTACCAATGGGTCATTTGATAACTTTATTTTCATTCAAGTAATCCATGCCAATGTAGCATACGTTGCTATTAAATCATTCTTAACAAACCAATGATTGATTTGATGACATTTCAAAAACGAACCAATGTGTGCGAAATTGTGAATGAACCTTGTATTGAATGGAAAGCTGCACGCCATATTGGATTCAGGATGGAATTAAGGTTTTCCTTATCCATTTCACTGCAAGGCCTCTCGAGTATCTTTTGTTGCGTGATTTGGTTTGACTCAAACAAAAAAAAACAAAATTTCATTGTGATTCGCTTCTTGTATTTTGTTCTTCATCGTGTCAATGGAAAATACTGAAGGTTTTCTGTACGTGTCAACTACTTTGCAATTTGAGACAGAAAATTATACCCGTTAAACTATAAGACACCCTTGGATCGCTTGAAATCTCAGATATTAACTTGTTAAGTATTTTCCAAAAATACATGTTCGAACACGAAAAAATGAGGCCTGCAAATTTTAAAGGTTGCTGTCTTGCAAAACTTGTCTTGCTGAATTGGACTTTTTTAAAGCACTCACTTCATTTGGTAAGATGAGATAACTTGTAAGTTGTTCTCTTAAAGCTCAAGTATGACACGTATTCTAACTTCAGCTCAAAAGCCGTCATCTGATTAACGTTGCAAAAAGGCTAGTAGGTTTTTTTACAAAAGCCGGCTCATCTTTTCCAAAGTTTACATTTTTCGTACAAAGCACTTTAAAGCCTTACAAAAACGTTACGATATGAAAATAATGGTTGTTTTGCCGTCAGAAGGTGTCAATGGAAAGCTACAGAGACCTTTCAAAATGGTTGATAACACGCCCGAGAAGGTCACGCTCAAAACGCAAAGTTAAGAAGCTAAACGCCTTTTGTTGCAAGACGCGCCGTACAATGGATTTACGTTTCAAATAGTTTCAAATAATATGAAATAAATTTATATAGAGTTGCATTTAATTTTCTATAGCTCCTAATTTTACTCAAACTAAGCACATAATTCTTTGCTTGTAATTTCACCCTGCTGTCAAAAAGAATGGCTCCAATCCGCTCCAATCGAAAGAGTAGAGCATAGATAATCAATGCCATCGTAATGTGTTTGGTTGAATTCTATTTTAAAGGTTGACAATGTTTGCATCCGCTTGATAAAAATGTCCACTAGTTAGATGAAGTACCCAAAGCTCAGTGCCCTATCTGCTTGAAAGTGAGCATAGCAGATTTATGGACAGAAAGCGGAAGATGGAAAGCTTGAAAACGAGATCAGCTTAAGGTTAGGGATTTGAAGCTTCTTCCCAAGTGCAAGGTTATGCTATAGCTTTATCTCCACATTTTGAGATTTATTCGGCTGATGAGAAAACCCAACCAACAAACGTGAATTTATATCTACTATGAACAATGTTATTCTCTCACAAGTGGAAAATATCTTACAATGAAAAAAAAAACCGAAAGATTATCCGTGGGTATTTTTGGGTTCCAATCACATTTAGCCGACATGCTCGTAAACATTCTTGGTATCTCATAATAGCTTTGCTATTTTCAGACCAATTTGTGTTTTGGGACCAAGTCGTAAAAACTGAGAGTCAGAAACAAAAATCCCAGGGGATCGCCTTTTCTGAAGGCCTTCCAATACGATAAAGGTCAGAAATTTGGTTTCTCAAATCCCAATGAAACCATTTCTTTTGGATCCAATCGGTTCAATGGCTATAGTGTTTTATCTATTGCGTATGATTTACAGCCTGTATTGGTACTTTATTACTTCTCGAGATTAACTATTTTGGTACAAGCTATTCCACAACAATTACCCTTCGAAATTGCCAAGATGAAACTTGACGAGGTCGCCGATTGTCCTTGCAAACTTACACTTCTTTTGGACTTGCATTAGTGTCGAGATTGATACAGGAATTGAACTTCATGTTAGTGTTTTCAATTCTAGCGTCGTGTGCTTTTTGCACTCTTTTGCTTCTTCATTCATCTTCAAGTCATGCAGTTTTTTGCCTCAGTCAAATTCCCGTTGACCACAAAGGCCTATTTCCCACGCTTTTTTCCTTGTTTCTTGTTTCAACTTAAGTCACCAAAATAATGATGTTGAGGCATTGAAATGAACATAAGGCATATCCTTCCTCGACTTGAAAAAACCTTGGAAGGAATAGACCCACTTATGTTGTAATTAGGTCAAAAAGGACTAAAAGTGAAAAGAATTCCAGCTCACAAGGTGTATTTTGTGAAGTAAAATTCAACCTTTTCAATGTTTTGGGGTGGCAATTTTTTGCTTTTTTTTTATCATCCAAACGCCATAGCCGGTTTCAAAAAATAGTGAATGAGTCTATCATACTAATATTTGGTGGAAGGGTCGCCTTTTTTGAGACCGTTCCGTTTTGGAACTTTCGCCCTTAAGCAAATACTAGTTTTTAATAAATGACTTTATTCACCTCCGTCTTTCCTTTATATCGTTCGTTGAATTGTTGTCCACCTTAACTATGGATATATTAATCTAAACTTCATCTCTTTCCGTAGATAAACTTTATTTTGTTACATAGTTCATCTGGATTATTTTATCTTTTTGGTATTAACAAGGTAGTAATAGTGGAAACATAAATGGATTCTTAGTGTGGACTAATTCTTCTTTCTTTAATCTGGCAAATACAATTTTGACCAGATGAGCAAGCAACAATCCCAACTTTTGAATGTCATGGACAACATTATGGAGACAAGAGCCTTTGACAATCTTGTGAAAATGCGTAGAAAGTTGATGTGATTTAGTACCTCAACATTTGGTCACAAATTGAAAAGAATGAATGAATTAAGAGAGTTAGCGTCTCTCCTCCCCAATCATGGCTATCTTTGTCGATACATTCAATATCCTAAATACATTTGAAAATTGTTCTGATGTCAGAGCACATTGGGTTCCTGACATGGAATGAATATCAACTTGAACCATTTGTGAAACTTTCATACGTCTTATTGTCCATTTTAATCATTAAGATTTGATCACACAAATTGGGATTTTCCCATGACTAGCAAAAAAAGAGTGTCATAACATTAGCGAACAAAATTTTGGGTACACATCTGCTTCATTTCGTGAAGATGTCTTTCATGTTAGCTTATGGATAGAATATTTGTATATCAACCATTTCTTACTTTTCATTCAAACCTCAGAGGTGCCTAACCATTTTTAAAGTCTTTGGAAGTCAAATTCAACTACTTAGGGAGTTTCCAGGACCTTGTACCTTCATAATTGAAAGAATGACACATGTTTGCTCTCTAATCCAAGGTGCTTGAGCCTTCTAGTCCAAGGCATGCAAACATGAAGTCATGAATTATGGGGTTGTAGAAAATAAATGCCACTATTTTGCATGTTAAAAGTCCTCATCTCCATGTAATGCATATACACAAAAGGGATCGCTCTCCATTTGGCCCTGGTTGACTATTCTTCCCTGTCGACAATTCTGGGTCTTGGGCTCAAGAGCGACATTTCCTTCTGTCATTTGCTACATTAAAGTTCCCAAACCAGCTTGCTGAGAGACTGCCTGGTCGGCTGCTTGGGCATGATTGCGTCCAAGATACTTGTTCGAACTTTCAAGAGCCTCTGTGTCTTTGAAGGGCTTTCGTTCCCGACATTTCTTGGCGTGTTGAGCCAATTATGTACATAGTTCCGAGCTTGACGGCTTACAAAGAATTTGCGCCGCGTGATTAGCTCACTCTTTACAACTAACAACCACAAAAAACCAGTAGGAGAGCAAACGAGAGTCCAAGAATCAGAAGGCTTTGATCTTTTTGTTCCAAAACTTCCAATAAGGAAAAGTCCGTCCAAATAACCAATCTTATAGCAAATCTTCCCATTGCATTGGTCCGTGAGCCCGGCACACAAAGCGTTGACGCCAACGGAGTTTCCAATACCTCTGTACAGTACAACCCATTTCGGATGTGGAAATCTGGACCCTAGATGGACCTATATTGAATCCTTCTCCGTACGGTGGAGAGAAATTGAATGTTCCTTTTTCAAAGACATGATCACGCAACGAAGGGAAAAAGTTGCGTCATTATGGGATGACGAAGATCGTGCGAGGAAAAGCCAAAGAGGATTGGAGAGGGCAGAAAAGCTTGGATCGGTCCTCGGAGAGAATCCGACGGCCAAGGGAAATAATGTTCGAGCCCCGCCGCTGCCACCACCGCCGGCGCATTATTTCTACGTCTGAGCGTCAACGACTGTTTATAGGCACAGTTTTCTAGGGCGGCAGAGCAAACTTGGGAGGGAGAACATGGTCGGTCTTGAAAGCGATCAAGGCTCGAACGAATGTGGTCCAAATATCAACAGATTTTTGTTCCATCAACGCGAAGAGACCATCACGCACAAAAACAATCGACTCGGAGAGTTTGAGAAGGTGACGAATTGATCAATCCACTTAGAACCTCTGTGGCGTGATCCCACAAATCCAAGAGTCCTTCACCTTCACCAACTTGTGAGTGCTTGCCAGATTTTGGAACAAGAGCTTTGGAATTCCCTAAAAGGTAGGCAAGCAAGTAGTCATCCCCGGATTACGCTCGTCGAATTGCCATTGGCACACGAGAACAGTATTTGGAGCCAATCTGAAGTCCCTTATTTGGAGAACTTAATCGGTATGAGTCGGCCAAATGTGAGTAAACAAACTTCGACAAGTCAATAAATATGAGCGAGGTTCCCACGACTTTCCAAGTTAGGTGAGTCGAAATGAGAAGTTGCCAATACAATGATTCAAGTTCTTGGCTTGGAATCCCCACCATGTCTCAAAATTATGTATGCTTCTCTTTGGGACAATGTCAACAACGATTGTATTCTTGAATCCACTCGGAAATGATCCGTCGTCGTCCTCAAAACTGAATAATATAAGAAAGAAAAAAAGGAATGTTGAGTTCAGATGCACTTGTTAAGACATGTTCGGGTACAGCGAATATGTTCCAAAAGCCAGCTGGAAATTGGGAGGATCTTGGCCCAACAACCAAGGACACCACAATTAATTTTTCATCGTTATCCACATCCAAGAGATATGTACCTTGCAATGTAGATAAAGCCACATTGGATTAATTAATTGGATGTCAATCCTTTTAAGCAACTATATTTCATCAACATCATGGGCAAACCACATGAGGCTGAACTTCAAGTTAAGTGTTTGATCTAGACAACGTTTATCCAGAATCCGAATTGGAAACCCTACGATACTAGATTGGCAACTTGGCTAAAACCCAGTGGGATAAACATCCAAAGTACATACAATTGCAGCCAATCCTAGAGAACAGCCTTAGAGAGAGCTTCGTTGAATGAATATTTGAATGCCTTTCATGTTCCATAAGAAACGTATCTGTGAGGCATGAAATCGAGGGATATTAAAATCTTTAGAGCAATTAGGTCCAAAATTTGTTTTCCCCCCCCATTCTTCCTTTCAATGGATCCGAGCTTAAATGAAAAGAGAGCTAGCAGTTGTTCAGTGACGTTGTCAAATGTGTCTAAGAGAGTGATCCAAAATAGGATTTTCGCGTTTTCTTTCTCAAGCGAGTTGTTCAAAATATACCATATTCGACTCACGTGGAATGGAACGAAAAGGACCGTTTCTTTGAGCAATCGCTGTTGAGTTGCCACTCACATTTTGGAATTCAAGGAGGTACCTTCGACGGGAGCAAAGTGCTCTCCAAATGATTCTTTGAACTCGTAATAATACAAAGTTCTTTGGAGTATTTATATTGTGTAATGTTTTTTCGACAAAGTCTCCATTTCAAATGGAAATTTTGCTAACACATATTTGACTTTCATTGGCTTAAGCCATTGCTTCCGCAGTTTTGGATCAAATCTTACATTCAGGAGAAGAATACACTATGTACGTATGTGGGACTGAAGAGGTGTTTTTCTAATGCTGACAAAAGAGGGATCGAAGAATTGTTATTGGATTGCTTTTTTACGATTTCTTTGACGGTCTATCATTATTTTGCTCTGAGTTCGATCTTTCAAAGTTCAATGAATCCGTAAACTAGGTATCAATTAGTCTCAAGGTCTGAGACTGTCCATTTATAATGCCTTGTTCAAGTTGTTATTTCTATCCTCGATTTGGAACGTCGACCTTTACGTAAAGGTGAATGATTCACTCTCAGGATCTAGAATACATGAATACCTTTATTTGCCCCCATGAGTGTCACAACAGACTTTTGACAAATTTCCCAGTCAAGATATGTTTTGACAAGTCTCAACTTTGACATTGAGAAGAATCGGATTCACATCCTCTGAACAATTCCCAAGAGCGACTTCCTTACCCCTAAAAAGCACGTGGCCACCAACAACAATTTGTCGGTGACTGGCGTTGAAAGAAACTTTGTTAATGGCCTTGTGATTTCATTTTCTCTAAGAAACACTCACCACTAAGAAGGCTGGCATGAAAAAGGTCGAGGTGATTTTCGTTTTTTTTTCTAACCGATTTAGCCCGGAGAAGGTCTGGTCCAATAATGCAAGCAAATGAGGCGTGATATTGAAAGCCAGTCCAAAATCAAAGGCCCTCCCGCTTTCCAACTCCAAGGTCTAACGTCTCCACTGGGATTCGAGCAGTGGCCACATTGCCAACCTTATTCTAACCCTATGGGATATCCATAAAGTGAGCTTTGGTTGATTGGCTGGGTGCAAACTGCTCCAAAACTGGCGTTACTTCTTGTTCATAAGACATTAGGCATGACTAGGGCAGCGCTCGATCCAAGCAAGACTTGACAATCTATTAATATTCAGTGTTCCAAATCTGAGGCTTCATTTCATTTCTATCTTAAAGACACTAAAGTGCCTTATGCTAATTCAGCCAAGAGTCAATCAAAATCATTCGATCAACTTGAATATTGGCAAGTCTAATTCGAAGCACATTGAAGAGCCTGGATCTGCGTAAATCATCTTGTTCGTATACCCAAGTGAGGCTAACTTGGACACTACATACATATTCAAAAAGCGGATTTACAGAACTAACAGCCAGAAGATCAGACAATTGTCAAGAAAGGACACTGAGGAAAATTGTTGTGATATATCAAGCATGATTTTGGGTGTTGTCGTTGACAGTTGAGAAATGTCTATTGAATTTTCTCACCAACACAGACATGGTAATGCCGTGTAATTTAGATACTGTACATGCTAATCGTTTCTTCTTTTGATTGATCATTCCATTCGTGTTCGATCATTATACGAAGTTAAGCGTGAATAGTGAACTGTGAATGGGCGAACTGCGGAAAACACCCAAGAAGGGGCTTTTAGCCCTCTAAATAAACTGATACCGAGCGCTTGGAATCTTGTGACAAAAAGATATTGAATCAGACATTCCTTGGAAAAGAAACCTTTGTCTGACTTCCATGTAGAAGAACTATTGTGCGACATGGGTCTTTCTTCGCGTTCCGATGAAATCTCAGGTCGTTCGAACAAAGTCGATATTGTTCAAGTGAGGATCAAGATGGACAGACATATCGGATGAGCCAACAAACCCTGTGCTCATCAAATTTTTTTCCATATCTCGAATCTAATCCATGCGTGAGATGTGTACTCATTTCTTTGAAGATTTGTCCCCCTTCAAAACGTCTCTTTTGATTGACGAAGAAGCGAACCAAGTTTGTAGATAAACGAGATCCAAACTGGAATTGGAACATTCGAAATGGAACAAGTTGGGACATCCGTGTTCCTCCATCTCGACTTTAATGTCAGTAGCGTTCCTTTTAATCCGAATTTGGGCTTCACGAGGCTAAGGTTCTTTTAGGAAGCTTTCAACTGAGTAATAAAGATTTTGAATAATTAATTTAAATATAATATTTTATTGCGACTCTTGGTCATTTCATGGCAAAAAAATAGCTATAAAATAAAATCTGATGTATATGCATTATACAAAGGTTTGTTGATAAAACATGAAAAATGTCAAGAAGGTAAAGGCAATAAAATAGTTGACTAGAAGTGATATCACAATGAGTATGACTAGAATTGGTTCAATGCACATGAAAAAAGGTAAGAGGTGAGTTACAGATAGTACAAAGACAGGTAGGTAGATGTAGGTGATGAAAATCTTGGTTATTGCAATAGAGTGGATGGGCCAGATTGAACAGATCCTTTGTCAACTCCCGTCGCTGAAGACTTATTAAGATGTTTTGAAGCCAGCTTATCAAGAGGAATAATTTCTATTTTGCCAAAAATTGAAGTCAAAATTGGCAACCGTAAACTGAATACGATAATTCATCAACACGTTGAATGTATTTGAATATTCATTTCGCTTGATGAAGATGACTTTGATTTCATCTCTGTTTAGTGTTATGAGCCGTTAAGTGTGTTTTAATTGACATGCCACGCTTTTTTTGAGCTGAAGGTGACTTTTCTCTGCAACAAAAAGTGTTCCTTTCTGATTTGCTAACATCAAGACACATCTTAAAAAATACTATGGGCATTGTTGAAATTCAAACAAGTGTCTTTTAAAGTGTCTGCTATGAACTCTTATCTTATAATAGGGCAAACTTCATTTCGTTTAGACTTATTGTTTGTCCATATTTCAATTAAAAACGTTCTATTATTGCTCCTTTAGAAAATTGCAATCCCACGCACGGGTCAAGTAAATAGAGGTAACTGGCAGGATCCATTGGGCGGAATGTTGACCATTGCTCAAGTTTGTCACAGTTGGCACCCCAAAACTTACCATTACAAGTGTGCCTCTTATATTGGAACTTCCGTCCAAATGTGCTCCAGTTAGTCACCCGATGTCGCAAAAGTCGGAAAACTTTCTTTCCCGTGGACCAATGGCACACAGAAAGGGGGGGATCTCTGTTGTTCTCGTTGGTACAATAACAAAACTTGTTCACTCGTCAATCCTTCAGAATCTTGACCTCAATCAGGGGGGGATGCTGAAGCAACATTAAGATGAATTACTTTGCTCAAAGACGATTTGAGATCTGACCGATGTTAACTAGACGTACTGTACTATAGTAAAAGTGGATACATCTGTAATCTGCGTGTTTGTCGAGTTTAGCCATCCACAGTGAGCTTCCCAGTAGTTTTGGGTCGTGAGGCAAATTATGTGTATTGTTATGGATATTGCCCACTGAGACACTCGTTGTACATTCGATGCCTCCATTACAAACGAGGCAACCATAGCTTCTTGGATTGAACAGAAGCCACCCAAAAGCCAATACCAACGGGATCATACCGAATTGAAGGAACGTGCTTCCAATCATGATATGGCTTGATCCTCAATAGAAACTGCACCGAGTATCCGGGTTCCCCGACATATTTACAATGGTTTGTCCAATTTGTGAGTTTTTCACACCGAAAGCGGTCACCATTTAACATCAAAAATCTTGCACCAGTCGAGAATTGCTGCAAAATTAGATGATGGTGACAATGTAGGAAAAGAATGGTCCATATTAGGGATTTGTAGACGTGCAATGTTGAAACCCCATCAAGATACGTTTCCATGAGGTTAGTGTGCCGTACCTTCCTTACATCATGATATTGGCTCAAAGGTCAAATTAAGCCTTAACGAAGCATCATGAGTGGTCATCAAAGCTCATAAGACTTGTCGCCAAGAAGAGAAGCGCCCAATACCGAGAATCATTTGAAGAACCGTTTGTTCCCAAAGATAGCAGTTTCGTCTTTCGTCCTTCGTTCAACTTGATTACGATAGCTCAAGACCTTTGAGACTCTGACTTCCATTGTATGTTTGGATGTACCTTGAGTCGATTGCATTGTGTAGTTCAATAAACATGCCTCATGCAGTTTATGTGGACGTATGCAAAAAAGGTTCTAATCCGCTTTTTTGCCGACAGAATTTGACCTTCATTGTGGCCTTGAAGCGCCTGAATCGGCATACTGAATGCTCTGTTCTTCACAGCTATGGTATTGGCTAGCCGCAGGGTCGAAATTATCTGGTAGCCTTGCACAGGCCTTTCTCGGCAAGACGGATTGATCGAATAAAGGATTTCAACATTGAAGGATAAGACGTTTGGTCCAGATTCAAGCCGTCTTCAAGGTCTTTGCCCGAAAAGCTTATTTCTCCCCTCCAACTTCATATGTCGTTTACGAAACATGGAAAAGATCAGATCCTTTTAGTGGCCCCCAAAAACATTGACTAACAGAAATATTTAATTTTACCAAACTTACCGTAGTTTGAGGTCACTTTTTAAAAGATATTGATTGTCAGCACATAAATCTAAATTATTCATGAAACCACAACAAACTTTACGACAACCTTTTGAAGAGTTATAATAATACGCCTTAAGAACAAAGACTGCTTCAGTACTTCAAATGAATATTGAAAAAATGAAAAGTAATCGGACTGAACCCACTGAATTTTCGTTCGGCATCAAGTTCGTCTTGATACACTTTCGAAACAAAAAAGTAATTGAATCGTTCACTCAAGACGAAAAGAAATGATTTTTCCAGAATGAGGTTTCACCTAATTTCCTCGTTTAAGTACGAAAGACCTAACATTCCTTCTTGGGCGTGTACAGGGGCTTCTAGCTTTCATGGAACTTGATGAGGGAAACTTCATTCAAATTTATCGTAACGTCAGCCATCTTTGTGGGCATTGCACTGTACGTCCTGGCCTTGCGTACGTAGTACAACTACTTTGAGCCAATGTCAGATGCACTTCTCAATGATTGTCAATGAGAAGAAAATTCAGGGATATGGAGGGACGCCGCCTTGCCAATGATGTTCCGAAAATAGCCCCCTTTTGTTCGCCGAGTGGTGCAATGGAATCCCCTTTGGCAAAGCAAAAAAGGGAACTTGTTCCTTCCCGTCAATCCCCAATCCACGTTCCATACACAGACTTGGACACTCACCCACCCAACAGCTTAGTCACAAAGTTTGTTGCCACTTTCCACTCGTTCACAATTGTGCGGGCTAAAGTTGGCATTTCGGCACTTTTTCACTCACTTCTGCCCATCACTCAGTTTCAAGTTCCGAGTTCCAGGCACTCGAGAGCAACTTGCAAGGCTCGAGGATTTGTGGGTCATGCGAACGGGTCATCAAGTCCTTGTCCATTTCCGGATTGCCGGAGATGGTTGCTTTTTTCCGGTCAGGCCAGATGTAAGAAGACGCAGAGTTGTTCCATATAATGGAAAGGGTCTCATTGGCTCAGGAACCAGTGTTTTTACGACAGCGAAATAAAGAACCAAATTAAGAGCTGACAACCAACAAACAGTTTGATGTAGATAATGCGAAAGTTATTGGTATTTTGGCTCTCAATCGAAGCTTAATTCAAATAAGTGCACTATAAATTCCATATTATCAACTTGCTCTCCTTTCATTGCACCAGCTATTGGAGCCAAATTGAATTGCCGTCATTTTGATAAAATACTGTATTGTTGTTGCGATGCACTTCATGCTCAATGGTAGGAGTCACGTGTCGGCCATTTGTTTGGACATATCCGTGGAATTACTTTTTGGCACCCAAAGCTCATACACAACGCGAGAGAGAAAAAAATGCGTGGAAGGCCCATGAATGGGACAAGTTCTCATTTCCAGTTATGATTTTGCTACAGCCCATAGCCGTAGGAAATCCTCTACGTACAAATATTTACTGTCCTTTTTGATCCATAGAATTGAATGCTTTTATGTTGGTGCTTCAGTTCGTATAGTATTACATTTTTCAAACTATGCAGACACACATAAGTCTTTCTTCTCTAGCAGTTTGGGAATAACGGTCATAACGAATGTTTTTTGTGCCGTCTTATTAAGCCTTCAATCCACGAGACTTGCAGATTGAAATGACTCTTTTTGTACGTATTTGTCTTTTTTCTGGTTAGTGTACTGGCTTCAGCTGAATCGAAACGGTACTTATAATGATAAATAATAGCTCTATTTGTCTTATCAAAAGTCGGCCTTAGTTTTAGATATCCATTGGTTTGGTATCGAAAGGTGAGTGAGTCTGTTCGAACGTGTGCCTTGAGAGAAATTATTTCGGCTGGCAAGATGACTGAAAATTACATGCGCAACATCTTTTAACAACTTTGAATAAAAACTTTGAAAAGAAAAAAAAAACAATTAAAAGATTATGATCAAATGTCTGTAAATCAAAACTTTTAAAGGAATAATGAAAAAAGCAATAACGTACTCATGACACTATAACAATGAATCTCTTAAGAGAAAAATATCAAGTTTTGGACTGAAAGAAGGGAGTTCCACATTTATTCGGTTCTATGAATAAAATAAAAGATCAAGATCACAATCTTGAGAGAAGTCTTCCACATACCATAAATCGTATTTCTTTTTACAGATTGGTCACCCCTTCAACACCTCACCCTAAACTCCAAGGCGCGAAAGAACGGGTACACATCGTTGGTGTGACTCACTCTTGCCTCCAAATTCTGTCTAAATTGCGGAGCCATTCGAGTTCAAGCAAAAGACCTGACATTTTGGCAAGCTCAACTTCAAGGGATTTGTGCCATGTGGAGCCCATTATTAAAAACGAACGCTCGACCTTCAAAGTGGGTCGAAACTTGCTAAGGAGCCGGAAATTGCATTCTACGCTTGAAATCCTGCTCAGGCAGAAGTTTATTACAAGTCGCTCATTCTCATTGGAGAGCGATCCATTTTGCATAATTGGCTAGAAGAATACACGTCAGATCGCATTTCCGGCGGCTGTCAAGGTGCCATAAGAGTAAGGCTAACTTGAACAAGCAAAAGTCGCCACCCAAAAGTGCTCACCCTGACACACGGGACTTGTTGCATAGCAAATCTTTCGTCTGCAGTGAAATCATGGAGGGTGACGAAGGCACCAGCTCAGTATCAATTTTCGAAGAAGAAAACTCCACGAACATTTCGGTCGAGTCCGAGCTCTTGAGTGACAACCAACATGCCAAGCAAGTGCTGATTTGGCCCATGGAGAACTGCACCCTGGAGTTTGGCAACAGTTCCGTGGCTGCGGAGTATAACATTACATGTCTCAATCATGCTCCCGTCCTCACGAGCACGGTAAGTGGTCTTGAAATTTGTTAACCACCAAGATGCATTCAATTGCGGAAAGCCATCATGACTTTCAAGGTTAGCATGACAGCTGGCCGTTGAAGTGTAGTAACAATGATTGCGCCACATATAATGCTCTTCTACTAGGTACGTACACAAGTGCGCCTCATGCATGCATTTTTGCCTACATTATATACGAATACGAACATATATGCACAAGGTCAATACGCCAGAGAAATGCATATGCATTTCTGCAGTTGTAACCTTTGGACCCTTTGGGGTTTGGAAATTGCTTGAAAGGGATGTCTTGGAGTTTTATGTTGTATCAGGTGCTCCATGATCTATCTATCTTGGTTGCCCCTGTGTCATGCACTTCCAATATGCCTGATTTGTTCCAAACCTTAAATGGTCCGAACGAGGTGACATACATTACGGGTCAAGCTCACCGGTGCATTTGTACGTCTCCCTCGTGAACGCAATGGGGCGAAAAGGACCCCCCACCCAAGCATGCTAATGCCTACGTACATACAGTAGATGGACTTCGCAGTCCGGGGCCGTCGACTTCTTCGGTTCTCGCCTTCTCTTATCCTCTCGCCTACTTACATTTATCCGGGATATTTTGGCTCCGATGCAAGCAACCACTTTAGGTGAATTACGGGACTCGGAAGCCAGTGGGAAAATGCATTCCTAGACCACCACACTGGATGGTACCTCGATTGTTAGGGCCACCTCAGGAAAGTAAATACAAACGTACCATTTCAAGCCATGAATAATGGTCAACCGCACTGGTCGTTCCCTTTTCCATTTCCAAGCCAGCGCAAAGTTGTGAATTGTTCAAACAAACTCCTCTCATCCTCGGTTAAAATATTAGTCCATCCACGACGGGGAGGGAAACATTTCAGGAATGTTAGCTCACGTTCCACTCGAGTGGGGCTTGTCAATAGTTTGTGCAATGTCGCGGATCGCATTATGCAGCAAAGCACAATCAGCAAATCCCTTAACTCTTGCACAGATATATGTCCCAAATTTGCCTCCGAAATGTCAACTTATCGCCTTTCATTCGAATCGAAATCTGAACCTGATATTTGCATCAAATCAGCTGGGTGCTTTCGCCTCACACCCTGGAACTGAAATGTGCACTTCCCAAGCGAGAAAAATGCACCCATTTCCACTAAGGATTCGAATAGAGGAGCTCTTTTTGCAGGCATTGGGCTCATTTTCCCCCTTGTATTTCGCTCCTAAAAGCCACGCTGTCGTAGGTTTTCCTCCCATCCCGGCTGAAAGTGTTGTGGCTTATATTTTTGTAGCGTTTCTAATTGAATCGAAATGCATGCACCCTTGGCCAGTTCGGCTTGTTTTTCGACAATTTGACCGCTTAATGGCTCTCAGTTTTCCGCTCTGTAAGAACATAGAATGCTCTTTCTTCCCGGAAGAAGGATCTAAAAACAAATTAATGTTGTTCGGGATGTTGGTCATGCATTCAAATGGGTCTAGGTCGGCTTATATCCAAAACACTCGAGTCTACGTAGAGCTGGCCACTCACCGACGAAAGAGAAACAATCTGTAAGTGGGTCGTCGGTATTGGACAACTCGATACCCTTGGAAAGAGTTGGGGAATTCCAATACATGTCAGTCCATGCTTTGAATGGGATATCTTTTTCTGAAGCTCTCTAATGAAACACTCAGACAGGGCGCAGGTGTCACTAAGTATGTCCTCGGTAGTGTTCAATATGTTGCTAACTTCAATACTAAGCATTACGAGGCGAAGCAAAGATTCAGTTTGTTTTGAATTATGCTATTAGAGCTCTTCGATATCTCCTAAACGCAGTTAAGTGCCTAATTGAAAAAAAAAAGATTTGTTCCACGTCAAAAGATCTCAAAGGTTCGCTTCGACGATTCAGTGGGTGGATCATAGTCAAGTTGGTTTGAACGCAGAAGGAATGAAGGAAAGACAGATATTGGGAAAAGGAATTTGAATTATCGTGTGTTGACGTCTTTCGGGCCGGATTTCCAAGGAACTCGTTGAGGACCTAACCCCGTTATGAAGCTAATTGAAGATCCCAATCAAGTTTTATTTTCCCAGAGTGAAGTCAGCTTGACTTTGCGAATTTGCACTGCCCACTGTGAGCTTAAAGAAAACTTTATCCTCGAGATTTCCATTATTGGAAGGCTTCAATTGTTTTCTTTGAGTTCAAATCCATTTGAGGTACATCCTTCTTATCTCCACAGGTTCGAACCATCTTGCTCTCTCACTCAATGTTGTCTTATCTCTGGGGCACTTGTTCCAATCCAAAGCTGGTTTATTTTAGGTTATAAGGGACAAAATGTCTTTCAATGAATGTCGCCGAGGATATCTCATGGACGGAAGAGATGGAAAGTTTGAGGGTCATTTTCCTCCAATTCGTACTGAAAGTAGGACCGAGTCGAGCTGAGAAGTTCCGGGGTTCTTGGGAATTTATTGAAGCTCTTGGCTCTTTTCACCAAGTTCGTCCCGTCATTGTTGGATTAAGTCAATTATCTTCGGTCGTGGGCGAGCAAACTCCAATGTGGGATATCTTTTCAACAGATTGGATTTTCTCCGGATTATCAACTAGACTTGCTCTGCACTAAAAATGCATTTGAAAAAACATCTCGCCCACTTGAGTTGAAAACGGGCGGCCTTGAGTGCTTTGCTCCCTATTGTGGCTTCCAAAGGATTTCAGGCTTAAGGGATAACTTTTAAGACTAAGAATTAGAATGTGCTTGCTTATCAAACCAGAGCTTTGTCCCTCACCTAGAAATACGTTTCGAGGGTAGTTGTCACTAGCATATAAAAGGGCGTTTGGGAGCACTTCGTCCTGGATATGGTTCATTTTCAAATTCTTATCTGAGCCATCCCCAAGGTTAAAATTCAACTCATGAGAATTGTTGAACAAGAAGACTCTTATACCTAGTCGTTGCGCCTCGACCATCTCGTTCAATGAGAATCTACAAGTTTCAATTAAAATAGTCTCATACAACAGAATTATTAGTGCGACAAGATCTCACTTGATGCAGAAGGTTGATGCGGAAGGGTGTGTCACTTACATGAAAAATAACTATTTGTAACTAAATAAAGCAGCATATCTGTATTCCAAGCAGAACACGTACGTAGTACAGAACCCTGACGCGGTTGTGTGGCTCCAATACCAAAATAGGCGTGTTACACGCATCGAGGCGGGCACTTTTCGCCCACCTTGGGGAAGCTAAACTTACATGAAATCAAAGAGGGCTGATTTTGAATGTTTAGTTGATTCTATCATCTTCTTACTACCACGGCAAAAAGCGTGTCATGGGCCGTTTGAATAACCTTAGGCGGCTGGGACTAGCTTGGGTTGTTACTAGTTTTTAGCACCACCAAGGGCTGAATCTTGAATGTTACAGTTTTGAATCAATTGGCACACATTTCATTCAAAAAAAATATCAAATACTTTTACCAATTTTTTTGTGCTCGTTAAACCGGCGGAACTTGTGACCGAATTGAGTTGAATTTTGCAGCTCGAAATGTAGCGAATCATGAGTGTTATAGTTTTGAATCCAAACAAAGACACCTAGGCACACATTTCACTCAAAAACTATCAATCCCCTGCCCGCCAACCAGAACCTCTTCATTTCAAGTTTAAAGTTGTTATGAACGTCCTTGGTTCGTTATAAGTCGAGGAAATTTTCTTTCAAGGAGGACTTTCAAGGAATTTGCCTACCCCACCCACAACAGAGAACTATATTGATTCAGGACAATGACATTTCTAACATAACGGCAAAATTAGATGATAATATAGCCGGCATTGTTGGACAGGACAGGTTCATCCCCCCGACCCTAACACCCATGAGTAAAAAAGATAATAATGATTCTGCAATGCAAAGATGAAGTTTTCACACTCTTTTATGATTATGCTTATGCTCGAAATACATACTATATAGCAGTGTTGAGGTGAGTCCCGATTCGAGTTCGAGTTCACTCGAGTCTTTAACTCAAATTTGGAGAAATTGACCTGGCTTAAGTCTTTTGGAAAGGACTCTTGTCCGAACTCATAAATTTTCAAATTTTCATTGGATTTCATCACGAAACGGGATTTACTTACACCTTTATAAATTAGCCATGCAAGTAACCATCCTTTGAAGGGTGATTGCATTAGCATTGCTTAGGTTAGCAAGACCTAAGTTCATCATAGGACTCCGACAAAACTAAGTAAATCAAAGGACGTGTGCGAGTCCGATTTTTGCCGGACTCGCCCCAAGGCTAGACACCACATTCTACGTACACTACACGTACATATAGAGACGTGTAAAGTACCAAATTGGATTTCAGTTGTGTGAGTTAGTCAGGTTGCGCCACAATCGCGTCAAGAACTACCATGATTTTAGCACATCCGGCGCTTCCAAATTTTCATTGACAAATTTGTTCGCCATTTTAGGAAATTGTAGGACAAATATATTGAACCATTTAAGTCCAACATTCATTTGATAAAGATGAAACATTGCATGGCAAGTGACAAGAACATGCAGAAAATACGAAAAAAATATTTGGTGCCAACTTTTTGTCATCAGTAAGAAGTGTGGTGATACTTCCTTCATAGTAGAACCAGAGGGCGCACTGGCATGAAATCCAAAAAGCTTTACACTTCTCTATAGTGTTGTATTCCAAATGGTGTTTTGTTTCAATGGCTCTCGTTTATTAATGCAGTAATCAGGCAGCCTTTCCAAAGTTGATCAATGGCTTGTGACTAATGTGATCCATGTTTAGCGCTCTAGTGCTCATTGATATGATGAGGCTATTTTTTCTTTCAGGCTGAAATGCGAGTGTGGATTTTGGCATTTATGTGCATTTTCTCCATTTTCGGGAATGTTCTCACTATTGTGGCCATCTTCAGAGACAAACACCGCACCTCATTGTGTACCTTGATACTTCATTTGAGTATTGCCGATTGTCTGGTGGGCGTGTTTTGTCTTGGCGGGGAGGCCATTTGGACATACACAGTATCTTGGAACTATGGCAATATCCTGTGTAAACTACTCAAGTTCTTTCAGGTAAGCGAGTAAACACGACTGTATTTCGATCAATGCATTTCTCCTACCATATAGGAGAAAGTGAAAAAGAAATTATGTTACAATCCCTCTCTTTCTTGAAAGTTTTAAATCGTGTTTTATAATAATTGTTCCTGCAGGCTCAGCGACCTTTCCAAAGTTTAGGATTACTGTAACAGTCTCGATTAAAGATTATTGTTTTGTAATCTCTACGTAGACCCGGAAAAGAAAAGCTAACTTTTAAGCTGATTTTTTCATGTTGAGAAAAATGCAAAAAAGAAGTTGAGAAAATGTGAAAAAAGTTGTAAAAATGCAAAAAAAAGTTTTGATGATGCAAATAAGTTTCAATGAGAGATAGGTTATTTTTAGTCCTGTTTTGCTTCTTTTTGCATTTTTATCTGTTGCAAAATCTAGGTACGTAACTGTGCTTACAAGGACATCCATTGAGTTTCTTCGTTTTATTCACAAGAACCAACATTTTTTCTAGCATTCTTTGACATTAAGACACGTTGTCAATTGATACGGATGCTATGGTACACAATTGAATCTCTTTAGCGCCTAGTCTTATTGTTTAAGGCGCATTGTTCAGACAATGATTTTAGGTTTTTGGTTGGATCAAACCCATGACGACAGGTATAAATCAAGTGCAGCTCTCTTTTTCCCTTGACTTTCCAAACAGAAAACAGGAAGTTGAATTTGATGTTGAAATTTTTCGTCAGACCAAATATTGTATAAAGCCTAGGTGGTCACAATTATACCAAACACAATCTTTCATTTCAATTATACCAGAGATTACATTCCTTGAAGCGATTAGTAAAGCCTGTGGAAAACCAAACCAAACCGAAATGCTAAAGGCTGCTGGGTGAAGATTTCATTCTTCGTCTGATCATGCTGCGCGGAAGTAAATAAAACGATCCCAGACAAGGGACAACAATTTAAAAAGGAAGCAAATGATAAAGCGGCTAAAAAATGAAACCTCGTAAGAAAACTTGTTGAGAAAGTGTAAAATTGTCTTAAAAAATGGGCAAATTGGAAATTTGACACAAACATTTTTTTCTGCCAAAAATGCCAGAAAAAGTCAAAAAGTTTTGTTTTTCAGGTTTTAACTTTTTTTCGAGTAATAACGTAAAATTCTTTTTCCATTGCTTCTATACCGTATTTCAAGTACGTATGTCAGACTTTTACTTAGACCGTGCTTTTCCTAGTTTACATCTCTACATCGCCAGTGTCACTCACGCAATGAATGCTCCTGTCGGTGCCTGAAGATGAATCAGTGACTATTGAGAAAGGCGTGTTTTTATGGTATATGGAGGTTTTTGGATCCAGCTTGTCTGACCACCAAATTGGGAAGGATTTGCATATTGAAGTCCATGCCGAGATAGTGGATCTTTCCTTGTCTTTAGTCGTGAGTAAGTTGGTTCCAAAATTGGACACGGTCTCAAGATGCCAAGTCACTTCCCGAGGGGAATATTTTAGTCAGGTTTCTTTCTGACATACAAACTGAACCTTTGGGGAGCGGTCACGTGGATGGTGGTCCATTTAGGCTGTGGAGCAGATTTGTGGAGAAAATGCCCAGCTGATCATGGATTCATGGCTTGTGAAGGCTCTTACCGTGGAGCTGATGGATGATTAAGTAGTAGATGCCCAACACATAATGATAAGAAGAAGCAAATCGACTTTGGTCGTGTTCATTCAGGTCTAGTTCAATTGAACCAGAATCATTTTCCAACAATAACAGCTTTTCCAATTGCAGGCCTGGTTTTCCTGCTAGATTTATCTTGTTATATATGTCATGTGTTTGGTTCCACAGAAGTTGAGCGTTTGTGGTCACGCCTCTGTTTCTCATGCATTCTGGAGTTAGACGTTTGAATTAAGTTTTGGTTACTCCCTTGGGGATCAGGCCCTCGTCAAGTTAAGCCGAATTTCCAGATCAAGGCTCATTTCAGTCATATTTTATCCAGAAGAATAGAAGCTTTTGTGGTGTGAGCTGGCCTACCATTTTCGTGGGGAAATGGCACTAGAGCTTTGGTTCAACCAACAAGCAAATATTTGTACTCTTTAGATTAATGGCAATACATTGTCAATAATTAGGTACGAGATTAGTATTGACAATTACATGAGCTTTCAGGTCAAATGGACACTAACGTTAGCTCGCAAAGATTGGTGTTTGAATGTGAGCCGCTAGGCTCTAATCGACTATCTAACTTTTATTCAAAGGCAATATCTTTATCAGGTTTATGAACCAGTTTTGTAAATTCTTAGAAAACTACAATAGCAGTGCTGAGAATACTTTGCTTTGTACGATGTTCAGATATTTTGGGGGACGGTAGTTCTTATGAAAAAAGTGCTCTCCTTAGAGGTTTGTCATCTGCAGGGACAATTTATCAAATTGAGGAACATTCGCAAGCAAGTGCAACTAGTCAACTTTCCACAATTTCAGCTGTAAACAACGGATTAAGACAATTAAGCCGTTAGTGGAAGATGTCTATTCTTTTACAGTGGGTGTGTTATAGAGAGTATGGATACGTTTTTCACTCCCATTGACGTACACATTCGCCATTAATTACGGTCCCATAATCGTGATTGAGGCTAGTTGGACCTTATCCCAAGGGAGCACATTTTTTCGAATCTATTAGATTATCCAGGTCAAAATGACCGAACAAAGAGTCGTTAGTGCAATACGAACTGCATCCACTTGCGTCAAGTCTTGGAATACGGAGTTGATTTATTTCTCTTAAAGGTATATAACTTGGTTAATAAAGTAACGAACTTGTTGGGATGTAATTGCCAAGGACTTTTTAGGGAGTTTCCAGAATCTACTGTATCGGAAAGAATAGGAGTTGGTGGGAAATCGTTTGTCCAGTGTATCTATCCTTCAATGGCTTCAATTGGCTTGTAATTGTAATCCATTGATTACCACGCTTGAAATTGGTTGCAGCAAAAAAGCCCTTATTTTCCATATTCCCCAGCAGTGTTGATCATATGTTAGTTCAAAGGAATCTGAGAAGGTAGGTGCTGGTTTCCTTAGTCTGCTGATCCGATTCCGAGCCTTTCAGTGTCCTGTATACTTGTTGACAACCAACAAATGTTAAATTTGGGTTACTCGAAGTCAGATGTCTTAAATTTGAGATGAGATACTGACGAGTATGATTGTGTTTATATCGTCGTCAGTGAACACATGATTGATCCATCGATATGCAATTTCAAAAAGTGATTGTACATTTGTAAGTGCTTGATGTACTGTCATATTGGCTGCCTCTATCGCAGATTGATGAAATTGTTTCTTTTCATTCATTCCATAGTAAAGACGTGACCAATCCGTCTTTCAAGCGTTGCAGTTTTTAATAACTTGATTTAAACGTCGACTGATTACCAACTGTACCTCACCTTCATCGATTCGTTTTTGTCATTGCCAAATGAAAGGAAAACATTTGAATTATTAACGACGGTGTCAAAGCAAAAATGCACCCGCTCTTGGCTGGTTTAAATATTTTTTTTCTTTGTAGTGGTTGATTCTGTTTTATGAATACGTAATAACCCCGTAAGTTGTCTGAGTGATTGGCAAAACCAAAATGCTAAATTGCTGAGCAATTGATGTTGCGAAAGGCAATGTTCCATGTTTTTTCGTATATTCAAACTGGGATGAAACTCAAAGTTATGGGAAAGTGAGATGCTTGTACCTATGATGCATCGGTGTCCTTCGATCAAACGGGAAAAATGATCATCTATTCCCTCCACTTCAGTTTTTGCTGGACAATGAGCGTCGGATGCACTTTTTAGCTTTAGTGATTCAAAGATTGACAGAAAATGCATTTGGAAACCCGCAGCATCGACTTGATGCTGGGGTTAGATAAGGAACTGTCGAAACTTTTACAGCCAGTCCCAGGGATTCTCGAATTCGTCTCTTTTGCGCGAGCAGTGAAACAGGGTATATGTCAAAAAAGAGTTCCTCGTAAAAACGATATCTTATTCAACTACCTTCTAGTTACAGTTTGACTGAATTTATGCGTCATGTCGTTCGAATGCATTAATGAACGAAATGAAAACATATTTGTTGCAGATCTTTCCTAGAAGTTTTGAAACGAGTGTCAATAAAGTGAAAAGCAGGAAACAGTTCAGATTTGTAAGTCTCATTTTGATTCCTGTCTGTAGTGATTACACTCATTTTTCCGAAAAGAGTTCTCGGAAGTAATAGATACTCCCCCCCCCGTTTCATAGTAACTAAGCAGCTAAGCAGGGAAGATTCTTTGTGCGGAGGTTCATATTTGATATGGCCGTCGGACCGTTTTATCGAGGTAATTGATGGAAGATAAGGCCAGATATGGCGTATTCACGATGAACTGCAACAGCTCTGAAAAAATGCCTTTACTGGCTTAAGTTTCAACCACTTTCCCTAAAATTGGTTGCGCTTTTGGGAGTTTTATTATTTTCCTATCTACTTTAATCATTCAAAAGAAAGATTGGTTTCGCTTTACCTGATATCTTCGCTACAGGCTGTGAGTCAAATTCAATTACTTGATGCATTAAAACTATCACTCCTTATCTAAGAAGAATGAGCAAAGAACATATCTTAGCATTTGCCTGCTTTTGAAGTAAAAACACAGCCTTTGATTTGATGAGTTAAAAAGATGAACTTTTTTTTCAAAAGATTAAGAAATGTAGCACCCATTCTAGTTGCGCTTAGAAACAACAGACGTTCTATTCTCAAACTCTTTCCCCAAATAGCCGAAAATATCTTTGAAAAAACTAAATCTCTGGGTCGATGGAGTCAAAATGCACTAATCGGATTTTCATGGTGCTTGAGCGTTGGTTAAATTTAAGCATTCTGTTTGGCTCTTCTTGTCCTTGAAATGAAAATTTGGGTACAAGTTGATTTTGTGGGGTGGCTTGAGGGCACCTCCCAAACTTGCAATCTTCATTTAACCTCGATCCTTGAGCCTCGAGGATATACATTGGTGTGTGTGTGTGTAGTGAGCGAGTGAGTGATGCATTCTAAGCAATGCAGAAAAGACAACAAATGTGATCGCATTGATGCTCTCTGGGAAAGCGAACTATTTATGCTTCTTCGAAAACTCAAGTCCTCCACGTGCTGCTCTTTCACACATTCGGCACCACTTCGGAGAACTACAGTAACAACACCAGGACACCGACCTTTTTGGAGGCTTACAAAAGCCGAGTGCTCAGAGATGCATGGACTGTGATTCGTACTTCCTTGAGCAATCTAACCTTATTGCGGCTACTCGAGAAGTACCTGGGAATTATAATCGAATATGACACGATCTACTTGTGAGAAACGGTTCTGAGTCCAAGTGATGAGCCTGAGAGATTATATTCACCATCATTTCCACATTAATCTGAGAGTGGAGATTAAGCTGAAGAGAGAGAGTCACCCTGACGTGTGCCCATGTGACAGCCAGTATACCTTACAATGCATTCCTGTCCGTCTTGATCCGCTCCTTAAGCCTCGTAAAGAAGTCTCTTCCGGAGAACCAAGGAGAGGATTCTCTTCCAATTGAAATTATTTATTTGTCAAACTTTTTTTCTGTCCCATGCAAATGTGTACGGAATGCAGAGTGAGCAAAGGCCGTTGAAGTGCAAAGGCTGCCCAAAGGAACCACTGCTATACTACATGGATGGTGTGTGTCCATCTAAGGACGTGCATGTACGTGTTCGTACGTACTCGTGATGCAGTGTTTGAATGCATTGGAACAATGGGGTTAGACTCTTCGACTATTTTCCCCCGTAATGCGCCTTAATGGCCCTCTCGAATTGGACCTTCCCTAAGGACCCGGGATAGAGGTAAAGCCAGGTTTCTAACTGCCGGACGGGATCTTTTCCTCCATTTATTCAATTCAACTTGGCGTTGTGTTCCCGAGTGGTGCAAACAAACAGGAATTTGTAGCTTCCTGCTGCCTTCCACCCCCGATCAAGATTGTATTCGGCTGTTCTTACTTACATAGGATATGTATGTACATGTACCAGTTCCCAAGCAGGGAAGAATGGGTCGATGCATTTTAAAATGAATTCATTTGAAGGTGGGATATGATAGTAAGGAAGACAAAGAACAAAACGCAAGACACAAAAGGATCACTCGTCCCCAATTGCTCGATTCATCACTGACAAAATATAGAATCTCTTCCACATTTCCAACTCAACTCGTTGCAAACGTGGGGTCTTGTTTTCGAGACTCGACTCATTCCTCACCCTTTAAGGAAATACAATTCTTGGTTCCCGAAAGATCCAGTTCCACCGAGCAATAGACAAAGAGGCCCGACCTCGATCACTGTGTCAACATGAAACAAAGGTTTGAGGAAATCAAATTCGTTCCGACACTGAGTTAGCTCGTAGGGTATTTGTACTTGGCTCCAACACTTTGTTCCCAAATGGAGCATGTGGAACGTCGTCCTCGATTTTTTTTGTTGGTGATGGGGGAATTCCTATCAGAATGCTTTGTATAGTATATACTTTTACTTTAGTATATGTTGTACCTGGTATGACCAACCAAGTTGATAGTCAATTTTATACCTGCTCAAATGGTTGTTCCATGTCAACATGTTTGGCACTGGCCCCAGCATTCCAGGGACAAATATATTTTATGCTTTACCACATCAATCTCGATTGGTTTTGGCCAAGAGGAAACCTCATAACACGTGTAAGAATTACTACGCATAACTGGGACGAACTGTCCTTTGAATTTGAAAGTAAACCAAATTTCCAGCAGCTGGCCTGCACATGCACATCCTGTTCTTATTCCTTTCTGTTTTACGTCTATATTCATATCGCATAAAACATTACTTTTTGCGACTCAGTATAAAAAGTGCATGGGTTCTTGCTTTCTGTGCTCTCTCGTTCTCCCGGATCTCTCTCTCTCTCTCTCTTTCTCGCAGTGGTCTTTCTTTGATGAACCAAAAAGGTCATCCATGTGATATGAAATCTTCAGGAAAATGTTTTTGGAAAACTTGAAAGCCCTCTTAACTTCATTGTGGACAAGCCATAAAATCAAAATGGACTAATCTGCCTCAAGTTTATCTCGTAAGAAGTTCCTTTTATCAAGCAAACCTAGAGACGGATTTCAAAATCCAATTATAACAGAAATGAATTGGATACGCACTCAAGTGACCAGTTGTGTTGACAAGCCAGTTCCATGTTGACCTTGGCAAATGCATGTTTTGAGACACATGCATTTGTTATTCCCTGGCACCCAACATTGGATTAGACTGTACTGACAATCGTCTGTAGCAAGAATGGCCCAATCTGAAATGGTATGTAAGGAAACGGGTGTGACGAACCGTGAAATTGACATGGTTAAGGACTCCTCAAAAAATTGACTTGGCAAGTACTGGACTTACTGAGGCCCTTCCAAAACATATGGTTTCGCCAATAAACAAACTATTTTCTATTTCCATGAAATCATGAATAGCACTGCTTGATACACATATAGACAATCTCGATATGTAATGTGATACTTTTCAAATTCTAATTATATGCGATGCATTGATTACTTTTTTGGATTGGAAAAAGTGCGATTTGCCAGCTTGCAAATTGAGAACTTGTACTATTTATACCCTGTGAAAAGATTTAACTTGGGATTTCCATGCTTTTGTGCTGTCAGTTATCCGTGGTCCAAATGAGGCCATAGCCTTTTTCAGAAACGTCACCCTTCCAGACCTTCATCGGTTGAAATATTTAAAGCGAGAACTGGCTGAATGGTTATTGTTGAGTAACTTTTAAAGAGCCTTGGTGAAATTTTTCTTTGTTGGGGGCGAGTCAGAAATGGCATTTTGTTACTAGATAGTAGTATTATAAAGGAATGTTAACCCAACCATAAACAATCAACTGTTCCCAACCAAGAACAGGAATAGGAAGCTAGGCCGTTGAGGTAAAAGCGAAGGACGGGCTAGTGGTTGACAACCTTCTCTTCAGAGGCTTGTTTCATAAATCTCTTACCTCGGAGCTAACCGGTATCCGGTAATAAAATACACTGCCGAAAGTGGTCATTGGATGCTCGTGTTGGATAACTCAGAGGTATGGCCGTTAAAAAACTCGCCTTTGCTGAACTCAGGGTGACTCACCCACAGAAATTATTTGATTATCTTTGCCTTTGCCATTAATTTTCTTAATCCCTTACCTATGGTGTATGCATGTAAAATCTAGTCATGTTGGTGAAATCATGCTGAACTATTTCAGGTATCGGTTCAAAATAGTGCTTCTGTGAGAACCGCATGAAATTAGTCTCCTAGCCATACAGTATTTAACATCATTTTCCATTTACGGGAACGTACTCAAAAAATGTATCTGATGACCACATACATGTTTTTGAAACATATCCACGCAAGTGAACGAAAGAGATATCAGAGAGAATTTCATTTCCTCCCATTGTCATTATTCTCTGGCTTCTTGGCCGGCCATTGCATCTCATTTGAAGTGAAGATAGCTTCCGATGATGCCCAGAGGCTCTCAATGTTTTTGGTACTCCCCCAGCAGCTCTTTTGTGTGACTGTGCGACTGGATATATGTGCTACACTGGCCTACAGACCTACTAATATCCTCTGATCTAGTTTGGAACGGACAAGCTTGGCACCTCTTAGTATGATACCAACAATTGGAGTCTCCTATCGACATTAGAATAACTTGACCATTCTTGGACTTCTAAATGACTCACCACAGTCTTAATAAGCGATGAAAAGCCCTTTTGAAAAAAATATACTAACAGATTAGCTGTTGGTCTTTCATGCTTTCATGGTTTATCGAACAAAAAAGGTATGCTTCATGTTTGGCGGACACGTTCGCCAAAGCAACTCAAAGTAGAGCGGTTACCCTAATCCGATTCCTTACTTGTCTTGTATTCAACACTCTATGGCATGTTGTCTCATTTCAAATGTGAAGGCCAGTTTTCATTGCCTGTTTAGTAGTCTATACGTGGCATCTGGATTGTACGAGGTGGATGGGAGCCATCAATCTTTGCTCGACCCTCATTACCAACATCGATGTTTGATGCCCTTACGTATCTATCTGTCCATGGATCCGATGTAACGAGGACATTGGTAACCTTGGTCTTTGGACCAGGTCTATTCAATTAATATGAAAAAGATGGCTATTTCCGCAACTTGTTTTACGCGTATGAGGCACTTAGCGGTCCAAAAGAACTAGCCCTGAGGAAGTCAGGAAAGTCAGACCAACCTCGAAACAAATGTTTTCGATAGCTCTTTCTGGTGTCGTTTTCTTTCATATGCACAGAGTATGGTGGTGTAAGTACATGTCTCAGATAGCGGTCGCTCACAAACAAGAATCCGGCATCATATTGCACGTTGTATGAAAATCAAAAACGTGATGTAGCAGCTTCCTGGCATGAGAGAACTCCCCAAATTGACCCTCCCCAGATCTCTCTCAGGGAATTTTTAAGTCGCTAACCACGCCCACACACGGACGGACACGACACTGCCCATCGGAATTGAATACAATTGATGTAAAGATCGGCTTCACCCTTATACCCTGGTACCCCAATTGCAAGAAACTCCTCTTAAGCCCTTAAGGAACGGTATGGAACCATTTGGTGTGGATCCTACATATGAAAATCTCCTTCAATTCCAATTTCCAAAAAATGTAACCCTTACGAAAGTAAATGATTTGGAAGCGTTGATTTGGCCGTTGAAGATTGTTGGTACTCTCTAAGATGCTGCTATTGTTCTCGAGACCATGAGAAACCTTGGTTATTGTTCTGAAGGATTTGGTCGTGAAGCTAAGAATGGAGGGCTCGCTAGAGATGATTGATCATCTGATTCCAGATGTGTAATGTAGGGTCTTTGGACGGTAAGGATCCCCTAAGGATGAATTTTAAATTCAGTTCTTGGAATGGAGCACGGGGCTCTCCATTTGCCCCTTAAGGGAACTCGATCCCAAGCCATGATTACGGATCGACATGCTGAACACCATTTGCTTTGGTCCAGAAAGTCATTTATTGTTGGTTCTCCCGTTTGGGTAAGCAATGATCTTCCCCCACATAGCCTTAGAAACAGGATTTATACGTTAAACAAACCTTTGGGGTGGATCAAAAAGTGGAATCGGATGCGGAAAAAATGGGTTCTCATAGTTTTGCCATTTTGCGCAATCTCATTTTATCTTTTCAAAGTTTGCCATCAAATTGAGGTTACCCCTTATTTATGAGTGCAGTCATATCCTCAACGAAATGTGAAAGCGAGTCACTCTATTTTGACAGCATTTGAGATTTGATGCTCTCGTAACAAAACATTCTGAAACAAAAATCCTGATGTGGTAACAACCGAGTATGTTTAGATGTACATATTTGGTCTTGATATGGAATTGCATGCGTCAATGGTCAACTCACAAACGACATAAAGAATGGCAGCAAATTTTGTAATTTTGTGCCTCTGGACGATATTTTGATGATTGAAAAATACCTGTAGCTATTACTTTCTTTTCTATTAGACGTGTAATCGACTACCGGTCCGGCAAGTTAGTTTAGAACATTGAGCTTGACAACCGATTTTGATTTAATTCATAATCTTCTTAGAGTGTTTGCCAGGGGCGATCTGATCTATGGACGATATCATTTATTAGATTGGCTATAATACTCCAAACCGCCTAAAAATGTCACTGTAATTGAGGTTTAGAGACTGAAACATCAGTCTTCTTGCTCATGATGTTCTCTCCATTTCCATGTCTAATATAAATGGGCAGAAGAACACTTCGTCATGACCTGAAAGCAGCTTTTGGATTTTGTCTAGGTTCACTCACATCTTTTGAGATCCCAAGCTTGACTTAATAGTTGCAAGTAAGCATGAATATCTCAAAGACTAAATAAATGACGTACTCGTTCGACGGAACCTTAAGCTCATGTCGTGCACTATTGTTGAAAAGAAATGCTTCTGCGAGGATTCTAATCCCCCTTTTTAGTCACGACAAAATCTGAGAGGGTTATTACAACTGCTGTCAGTAGGGTTTGCTCGTGAATTCTGATATCTGGCCATTATTTGGGTGACGTCAGTCTGTGTTCGGTCATACCCTTCAGTAGGGTGAAAGCCATGAAGGTCAAAGAAGTCGTCGTGGTCAGTTTTCATGTCACGTGTAAGATGCGCAATTTTGAGAAAAAATAGCTTTTCGAATGTCTATTTGGTACCCAAAAACATAAAAAATATCATGGTCTTGAGCACCATCATACTTACTTTTCAAACGGATATCCAGACATTTGCAGTATTTCTGTTGAATTGATCGACCCTCTTATTTAGCTACAGCTAAATCTTTACAAATTTTTTACAAAATATGCTTGTAAGAAGTAAGATGTTGGTTGCTGGGAATTAATAAAAGGAAATTATGTCATCCTGAGCTTGAGCTTCCGATTTATACTTGTATTCTTGTCGCCTGGTTCCAACCATTGGCCAATGTTTTCAGGCATCTTTTTAGGGTTGAGACACTGGAGAAGTTATGACGAGGTGTCTCTAAACTTTTTTGCCGCGTTAAACAGAAAACTCTCGTCCCAGACGAACTTACCTTTAGGCGCCCGAATTGTGTGATGTGAAAGTCTTCGTCGGGCCACCAAAATATCCGTCCAAAAGCCTTCACATAACTTTTCATTTTCTCGCTCACTTCAGGTTTCAAGATAGCATTAAAGTTAAGCTGACAAATTTGCTTTCCACAACAAATCGTGGGTAGTCTCAATCAAGGCCGAAGAGGCGCGAAAAAAGGCTTCTTCTTATCCTTTCTTTTTTCCACATGTCTTTAAATTCAGTTCCATTTTGCTCCCTTTTTCCCTTGGAACCGTAAGGATGGAACCGTTGTTCGGATGGATGGTCCATGGAGGGTTGTCTCAACAAGATCTGAACTAGGCATTTGGATAAGGATGGTTGAATTTGTTCCTCAAGGTCTTGTTGGGTTATTCCTTTGATAAATGATGTCAGAGATCGAGCTTTTAGGTGACATCCCAAGGGACACGGATTGACGTTTACATGGCCAAAGGCCGTTGGCAGAATGTCTTAACGTCACCTTGAGAAAAAGGGTATTTTGAGATCTCAATAACATAAAGGACACGCTTTCGCATCGTTGAAGAATGCTTTGGAATCGGATTCTCTACCTATCAAACTTTGAATTGTGAAGGAGCAAAAAAAGTTTTTGATAGATATGAAAATTTGCATAATAACTGAAAAATACAAGTTCTTTTCGGTCTTTTGTTCAACAAAAAGTCGCATACAAAGCGCTTGTCACGCTTACCACGGACGTTTCAAAGTTTTTTTGGCTCGACCCAAAATGGCTGTTGAACACTGATTCCGAGGTTGTCGGATCAACCAGGTCCCACGAAGAATTCCGTATGGTCCAAATCCACATCTCTCTAAGAGCTTTCGGATCGATTAGGATGACCTTCGGCCATGCGCAGTTTTGGCACCATTCGAAGGCCAAGATTACAGGAGTCTTCAATTGTTAATCCTTCAGCTTGTAAATACTGTTTTTTCTCCAAGCAAGAGCAGGTGACACATTAGGTGGACGTTTTTTCTCCTTTAGTTGGTGGGGATGAACAAATGGAAATGCATTTCTCTCTTCCACCGCGAGGTGACAGAATTGCACGAAGACTTTTGTTTTGTCTTTTTAGTGGATGGAACTAGGATTTTTTTAACCGCTGTTAATGGGCTTGCCGTTAATTTATGTGGTCTTTGCCAAAAGTTTGCCATCTTCTTTTGGCACGATCACTTTATATCCAAAGGGTTCCACAACCCAAGTCAACATATTTTTACGACGTGCGTAACGAACAAATCATTTTTAGGTCCCAGGATAGAGGTAAAAAAATATATATCTTATCGTTGAACTAGTTTTCAGATTTAGAGAACGTCGTTTTCATATTTCCAGTTTGCCACGTGATAATCTAGGCTTACTTTTGAAACAGAGGAAGCAGTAGTTTCGTGACATATCTTTATGCCACATTCACTTCCTTTATTAAGACAAGCGCCCTATGGTGGGCAGCTTTTTTTGGAATTTGCTATCCAAAATTTTTATGAAGACAAACAATGAATGCATTCAGCTGCTCAAGATTTAGACCTTTCTCGGCTATTGCCATACAGTCAGGCGTCTTTTGAATTTCTTCGAGCACAAATAGACACTTCAGGCTGTGGGAGTGAGGCTGTCTTCTCTGCCTTCAAGTCGGGGAGGGATCCTTTGGCGTAGCACCTTTTCTTGACTTATTGCGCGTCTGTAAATCTTCTCGACTCGTGACATCGACATCGTTGACATTGGCTTCAATATCACTCCTTTGTTCGACACACACACGCACACACCCACGAGAATGGAAATGTACATACAGAAACCAATCCACATAGCATTTCAAGTCAGAATTAATAATCAAAGTGGGATGTCATTATAGAAAAATGATAGTTTGGTGGAACACAATTGTGATTGGTCCAACAAGCTTTCCAACTCAGTGGATCCACCACGGTTTCGTGGCTTTCAAGATGCTTGTTAATTATTGGAAACCAATTGCCTTGGATCGAAAAAGGCATCTTTCAATTGACTTTGGCAGACAGTGCTAATCAACGAGCTTACTCGAGCCAAATGACCTTCTTTAGAACTCACGCATGACATTGAAGCTCTCAAATGTGAGGATTTTCCTTTATCCGTCCTTCTATGAGGATCTTTTTGATTGGACAATGGTCAAATTGGTTTTCCGAGTCATCTGTTCATGCTCAAGGCTAAACCACATCAATGACATCATCCATCGAGCTGAGTTGAGATGGCGATGTTCCATTTTTTACTCGCGAGTGTTGCAGGTCTGTGTGGAACAATTGAGTTTGGAGGGATTGAAGGAAAGGGCTGTGCCAAGCCAAGAGACTTGATATGGCGTTTCCTACGAAGCCGATTCATTCTGGTCCAAAAGCTGCATGCAATCCTCGATTGTTTTCCATTGCCTGGATTGGAAGGAACGGACGAAATGTGCTGTCTGTCTGTCCGTCGTACTTGTTCCATTAGCTGATTTTCCACCAGATTAGTCACTGTACCCAAACATGAAGGGAGATTTCGAAACAGATCTTTGGTCCCTGTTCTTGGTGATCGGGAAATGCATCTTCATTTGTCCTCGGAGAAACGATGTTGTCCTGGACACAGTTGGACTAATTATCATCAAGCCTCGTACTGAACATACCGATACCAAAGCTCTTTCGTTGGAACGGTCAAGTTGCTCCGGACATGAAAATTAGGGTTGAAAAATATGAAAGCACAGCAACACATTTTTCCACCGGAATAATCCTTCAGCATTTAGCTTTAAACTGAATTACTAAAAGATTACAATTTAACATGATATCAACAATTTGCATTGTTACTCGTGAGAATTGTAACATAACTATATACCGCAGGAGAAAAAAATGATAGTTCTGTTTTTTTTCCGGTTCTTCACGAAGTACAGTACAAAGCCACGGGAACATTGACTGAAATGATGGACCAAATAATTGAATAAAACAGTTTGAAATTTGGTAGTTTCTCAAACAAAACGGCCTGGAGTGGCAAACTGGTCTGAGCGGCAGAAAGAGTCTTTTAAAAAATGCTCACCTAGATCGGCGTGGAATAAAATCTCTGTGCAGCAAGTTCTTCTTTTCCTACTTACCTAGAAAGTAATGAAGTAGGTTAACAGTCTTGGATTCGAATCAAACCGTTGCCAAGAGCTCTCAGATCTGTTGCGTCCCATCGAGTCGTCTTTTTCACTGTAAGATAATGAAAACATGACAGGTTGGCGTCAGGCAGAAAATTAATGGTTCTCGATCAACTTCAAAGGACCCTCCATTAATGTGACTCGAGTCAGAATGGTTGAGGCTACCCTTGGGATGAAACGAATGAATGAATTCATTTAGTAATTAACAAATGTGCCAACGATGCAACTCATACATTCAGTCTGTTTGAACGCTCAATGAATTATAAAACGTCTTTTGTTCCAGATGTTGGGCTTGTACGTTTCGACCTTCATGGTTGTCGTGGTTGGTGTGGATCGATGGCAAGCCATAACTCATCCCTTACAAAGATCTCAAGCCGGGAAGCGAAGATTTCATCTCTACATTGCTTCAGCTTGGTCATTGAGCATCTTTCTCAGCTTGCCTCAGGTTTGTTCCGTCCTATTAACAAACCATTGATCATGGAATCTAAATACGAACGCATGGAGGTCTCCTCTCATCTTGTTAACACTCACTATTGTGTTCTCAACCAGAGAAAAGAAGCCATCTCGTTTCTCATCCGATCCTCTAATGGGATTTATATCTGTGTTGAGATAGATGCTTGGATGACTTCCATAAGAAGCCTCAAGCCATTATGATTTACAGTTAATTTTGTGGCTCATCCCAGGCCTCACTCATTAACAAATCCAAATTGGAATAAATATCTGACCTGGCTCAGACATTGCCAACCGATAATGATGGGCGCACATTTCATCCTCCGTCTCAAGGTCGTTTTTTAATGGAAAACTGTGAACTCGAGAGCTTTTCATCCCGAATTCTCTACAGAAAGGGCCCATCAATGGCCTGTGCCGAGCATTAATCTCCATAAAAAGGAAACAATTTTTCGAGCCAATATTCTTTCTGCCCTTGGAATTTGATCGCAAGTTTGCCATTTTACAGCTGCTGATCTTCAGAGTCTCGAAAGGGCCATTCATCGAGGAGTTCTATCAGTGTGTCACCTATGGATTTTACACTGCCCGATGGCAAGAGCAGCTGTATTCCATCTTCAATCTCGTCTGCAACTTTATCATCCCTCTGGTCATTCTCATCTTGACGTGTTCAAGTACTCTAGTTCGCCTGAAAGGTGAGCTGAAAATCGTCATGGAAGTAGTACGATATTTGCTGTAGCTAACCAAGAGACTATTTTCCTTGAAACAGATTGAGAATTTATGAGGTTAGGGCGAAACACGATGAAAGGTCGAACGCCCTATTCCACTCTCCCTGAAGGTCGGCTAGTCTTAAATTTGTCAAGGTCATGCAAACTAATCATGAAAGATGGGGCCCCGTTCGTTGACGACCAAGTTGGGCGTTCTTTTGTTTACCTCGACAGCCCCTTTGAATACCTCAAAGGAAAGTTTTTTTTGGCGGTGTTTTCCTCTGTCTAGAAACCATGTCTAGTCTCTTTCAGAGTAGTTCGAGTAAAGCCTTGCATTCACGGTTTGCATCCGAAATGGCTTGCACGCCAATTAGAAAGTGCTGGATAGAGATAGTGCAAATCGATGTAAGACAAGGGAAGGTGATGCAAATGAGACATGTCATTCAAGCACGCATCAAAGACAAAGGATGATCTTGTTCGGCATGTAATGTTAAAAGGGAAACATCAAATTTCGTTGAATTTCAAATTCTTAGATCACGCAAAATTTCCCTTTCACATGCACAAGTAACACCCCCTAGGAAAATGGGGCAAGGCAAAATGCTCCTTCAGTTCGAAATATCTTTCAAATTTGTTTTTTAAATCGAATTTTCAGCATTGAACAAATTGAAAACAAATGTATTCCGTTCTGACCCTACGAACGAATTCGAGTTTACTACGGATAAACGATTCGGTCCCTCAATCTTGAATTGTTATGTCCTTCTAGCCTACATGATCCAGATTGATATAATTACAGGTTTTCCTCAAAAATATTTAATAGTGTCTTTACACTGATCAAAAATTACGAAAAGAATCCCCTTACATTAGACGAGCGCATTGTGAAAGGCGAGCTTCCTGGAACAACGAGTCCGTCTCTTCTGTTAATTTCTAATTTGTTCACCAGATAATGCCTTTGTCTTGTCACTTGGGACATCAGATCTGACGTTTTATCTCGAATTGTACTGCACAAATTGTCTTAATCACAAGTTTACCTCCCAACGCGTTCTTCAAGGACCAGCTATGAACTTCGTTGTTAGTTGTTCGGGGGCATTTTAAATCACATATCACTAGCCAACAATTACACATAGGAGTGATGTCAATTGTACTCTGTACGTAGCAGAGAGTCTCGATCGTCCTTTACCCGAAATGATCCACCTGTTTCTTCATTATTGGTTCCAAAGGTTTCTTTGTCCTTCCACTTTGAACGGATTCAATGCAACTTTTGTCCTAGCCTTAACGAATTCCACTTTGTCTTGTGATGAAAAAACATATCTCCATGGAAACTCTCTGAAAGCCGTACTTTTTAAGCTATAATAGCTGCCCAAATAATTCAAAGCCATACAAACATGAATCAACCGAAATCTATCCCCTCCAAGTTCCATAGGATCCATGAACCCATGTTGATAAGAAAAATGTATCTTTTTATGTTTCTCGGCGCACAGACAACGAGCGAGGTTTCCACCCACCGAGTGCAACGCCCGCGAGGTCGAAGGCTTCAAGCAACAACACAACAACAACATCTTCTGCAGCTACAACTGGCACAACCACTACGTCGTCATACCTCAGCCAAGCAGAACAAACTCGACAGAAAAAGATGAGGAGAGCCACGAGGAGATCGCTTCATATGTCCCTATATATCGTGGGAGCATTCCTGGTGTGCTGGATTCCCTACTATGTCGTGTCGATGATCATCATTTTCTCTCCCAATCCTGAGGTACGGAACAATGAGCACTGCCAGTCGACAGAAGTGTCGCCGATCGAGCTCCCGAAACAGAATTGTACCCCTTTTTTTAAACAGAATTGTACCCCTTTTTTTCTTTGCCCGACCCGATTGAAGAAAAGAAAAATTACTTTTTCGGATACTGAAGCGAGAAACCCACCTTGAGCATGCCAGATTCTGAGAGGCAAAACAATAGGGGATGTCAAGTAAAGGAAAAATCAGGGAAAAATGTTGTCCGGCACCCTGATTTTGGGCATTTTGAGGAGAGAGAACCAAGACAAACATCACAGTCAACTCGCACCATTCGCCCATTGAGTTTTCAATAATTCAGTGATTTTGAGCGAGTTGTGTTACACAACCCTGCTACATAAGCATGTTTGGTGTTAATCAGTGAACGCACTATCAAATTGGCTCAATACCATAATGCTATTTACTTAGACAAGCATGTAAAATGTCAAAATGTCAAAATTCAATGCATGCACAGTGCGGTCTGGCTGAGCATGTTGTCTTTGATTTTTCTCCATGGAATAACGTCAGCTGTTCATGAACGCGTTTACTTGACTAGCCCTATGGGGTACACTCACGTGGTTTCGTGAACTCAAATTTTNTTCACGAAACTATCTGATACTCGCAGTAGGTGCAACTGGGTACAAATCGCATCTCAAAATATGCGCTCACGAAACCATGCGGGGGTGCACCATTGAATGCCTCTGACTTGGTTGTTCATGGTTTTCAAATCTATGGACATCCATCTAAAGTTGTTACGAGTTATATGAAAATCAGCTCTAGGCCGGGCTCAGTTTATTCTCAAGGTAAAAGACCTTAATTTACAAACTTTTCTTGATCTCTCTTGCAGAAAGTTCCGCCAATGCTTTTGGATGGTATCTTCTGTTTCGGCATGTTTAACAGTCTCCTCAATCCAATCATTTATGGGGCGTTTCATCTGTGGAAACCTCCGACATCTCAATCCAATGGAATTACGGAACTCAAGTCAGTCCGCAGGAAGTTCTCGTCCAAGTCCAGTTTTCTGTGCCAATCCACCAGCACGCCCACGGGGGGAATGATGCCTGGAAGATCGTCCATGTTGTTACGCACACCTGCGTCATCTTCAAGTCCGGCGCAACCTCTCGGAAAGAATTCGTTGGGCTTGCGGAAACCTCCCGTTCAACGCTGTCACACCACTGAGAGTAGCTCGGTCCTTCTCAATCACAATAGCCGGTCGGACACCCCCAAAAGCAGCCCTAATCCCAGCCATCCCTTGGGACGAGGAACTTTTATGCTCTCCCGTTGTGCGACTTTTGATGTTCCCACGTCGAAAGTGGATCGACAGAAGGTATCAATGAAGCGCCGACAAATCAAGGAGATTAATAAGGGACTCGAAGATAATAGGACTCATCGTGGAAATGGATCCCGGCATCTTGAAAATGGTTCCCACGAATATACCTATGATTACACGCAAGAGATCCTGGGGGAGAAGGATGAGATTCTGAATTGTTCAAAACTAGACTAGGGAGAGGAACCTAATTCTACTCTCTTAAATGTTGCATTAACGTCGTTATCCAAAATGTATTATTGAAAATATCAACGTGTTCGCTTGTTTGATGGAAAAAGAAGTCACTTTAGATATTGTAGATGCATTCTATATTTATTGTTACATGGTCTACCATAAACATCAGTTATAAGAAAATCACCTATGGGTTATCATTTCAGTTCCTGAAGACCCTCCTTGAATCAATGATAAATTAAAAAACTAAAATCCTCCAATCACCTCGAATCAAAACCAAGCTCATTTTAGGGGATAAGTTAACGGATCCAATAAATTTTTTTCCGATGGGGAAAAACAGGGTTTTAACAAGGAATATCATACAGCCTTAACAAGTGAAGTGAGAGGCAAACAATCGCGCAAAATCGAACAACCAAGCGAAGATTTATTTTTTCATATTGCCTCTTTAACAATGTTGCGAAAAGGGACTGAGAATTTGAACGATACTAATTTCGTAGACGTTGACATGAGACATCCATTTAAATCAGAGGGTAAATGCCTGAAAGAGGGGAGAAAAACCACCGATTTATGCCTTTTCTTATGGAGATGATCCTTTTTGATTGTGCACTAATACTTATACTGATTAGTCGTCCATTGGTCAACTTTTGTGCAAGAGTTTGTTTTGGTATTGGAAGAATAGTAGCACAAAATTTATCATATTCTATGTAAATGTAAGCAAACATCATCTTGTATCTCTCTTAGAAATGGAATATAATTTTTAATGAAAACTAAATTTCACAACATGTTATCACGCCTTAAGATCCTGTTTTCTTTTCTATTCTTTCAAGCCGTGACATTTATTTGGCGGTAATTTCTAGTTTATAAGTTCGTCAACCTCTACCCATTTTCTTGAATCCCTTTCATAGATAAACTTTAACATTAAGGATTTTCGATAAAAGGGCAGATGCCCTAAAGCTGATTTGAGCCCTCTTGCCTCAACAACGAACAATTTGAAAAATGGACACACAACGAACGAAAAAAAATTGCTTTTCGTCGGTCGTTCACTTTCTTAAAATAACCTCAAAATGAAATTATAAGATACTGCCGAATAAATTAACTTGACCAAATTTGGGCCCACAAACGGATTAGGGGACTCCGAAGGCACGTTCAAAGATATTAAAAAAGAGGTTGGATTCCTTAATTGCATCAAGTAATAATGAATGAATCGTCAGTGAGCTTTTCTTTTTAATGGGGTGGGTGCTTGTGTTGGAAGGGTGAACCTCATCTTATCAGCAAACCCAAACATCACACATTTTTTCTAATACTGTACATTCCGATGGACAGCGCAGTATGATGCTTGGCATCAGATGGGGTCCCAAACTGTGGGTGTGGATTTAACGTCTAAAAGTTTATCTGAGAAAGGTCGTGGAGCAGGACCACACCGAGTATCGTTTTTTTGTTGTGTTATCTTCCTTAAGATTGAGATAAAATCATTTATTTTCATTGCGTTTATAGTTATTGTTATCTATTTTGGTAATGAATCTATACTTTTTTTCACTTCAAGAACCACAAGCTTGAGATAGATCCACGTACGAAATCTAAGTTCCCGTGGCGACCTGTATCCTATTTTTCTTCCCTTTTTATTATGATTTCATTTTATTTGGTTAAATTGTTCCATGTCCAATCTTCCAGTAAAAGACAGCCTTAGCTAAACAACAAAGCATTAAAAATAATTGCTTGTTAAGGGAATCTTGTTGAGGTCAAATGTCTACCCAAAAAGGGTGTCGATATTCATTGAAGCATTCTTATCAATGAAATATAGACGATTCCATTTTTTTCTTCAAATCTGAGATGACATAGGCTCTTGGTCATCTTCCTGACAGATAGAAATGGAAATGGAATGAAAATCATTCATCCAGAAGCAATGTTCGTTCACATTCGGAAACATGTTTTCAAGTTAACAACTTGGATTATTTTATTCATTCTCTGAATTATCAATTACCATCAGATACTGGGTAAATTCAAGTCTTAGAGTCTTTCAAGTACTCTTATGAAGATCAAAACCGTGGCAATGTTGAGAGTTGTGTGTAAAGCCCATCTTGTACTCAAATGCGGATACTTCTCAAATAAGCGGAAAGGTTAACTCGATCAGTGGTGGGGCTTGTAACCGTATTCAGGATTGACAGGCTGCGTGATGTAGAATCCAGACTTAGCGAAGTATTTCTTGTCATACCCGGATCCATATTCCTGAGTGGGGCCACGGAACACCTGAAACACGCAAGAAAGTTTTGAAGTCAAAAACATTTCCCTTCTACTTGTTATGTATGAACTTTTTGAGACTTCAATATGCTTGAAACTGTAGGGTAAATCTTGCGTTGGAAATTGACTTGTCTAAAGCAAGAACAAAACATATTGATAGCTACCGATTTGAAGACTATCCTTGAAATAAAGACCGCCCATTCTACCTAGACACTATGAAACCTTTATCAAATTGCATGCCTACATCGACATTCATTTTCGTTCTTTGGGAGCTGCCATGAACTGTAATCAATCAATGACTGGTGGATTATCAACGATTAACCAAACTCCAAACTCAGTTTTCCCTGGTTAGATAGTAGACAGACAATATACAGTAAATAAACGGGGGCTCTGACCTTTCAATGTCATGATTATGAGGGAAACTAGTATTAGCTGCCCCTACCAACACTTTTCTGAATTCTCCGAAAACTTTGTCACAAGTTGCTTTCTTGACAGAAATCGTGATTGTGCTCCATTTTACGATGATGAGTATTTTGTAAAGTCGTATTTTCCTCTTCAGTTGTTGCACATCTATGTTTATTCGCAGCCGACCATGGCATGATAACTAATTATATGTTGATCAGAAGTCCCAAATTTACAGCACTAAAATTATCTTCAGGGACAACATCCAAATTTCTATAACCTTTGAACCAAGTCAGAAACCTTCCCTTAAACTGTTTGCTCAGTAAGTGTCAACTCTCAGGAAATCACTAAGAAATGCAAGTAACGGACCAGTATAAAATGATGAGACTCATTTATTTCCTTTTTGTTTATTGATTGGTAAAATAAATACTGACTCTATGTTGAAGTCTTTCAGGAAATATCTGTGAGTAGTGACACTTTTGACTGCATATTTCGAGACTATCAATTTGACTGGATGGCTGGACATTAGTTTGTTTTTGATTGAGACATAGAAGAAGAAGAAGACAAGAGGGGTGGGATCCGTGATTCATTCCGTCATTGGGTACAGTTTAGTGGTAACCCTTGTGAACGGCATCTTTGGGTTGGGTCGCGTAGTAACCCCAAGGAGCGAAAGAGTTGTATTTGTCCTTGTACTCACTGGGTCCACGGTAGACCTGACAAGAGCAAGAAAGATACCTTTTTAAAGTGGTCCACGGAATTTCACGTTGGCATACTATCTTGAAAATTGTTGAACTTGTCTTCCGTAAAGGCAGTTTGTAAACTAGAACCGTTATTATGCTAATGATAGAAAGGTTAAACCTCATTTGCTCCGATTTTGATATGCTTGACAAGAAAAATAACGTATTTACACTACTTTGTGTTGAAAGAAAAATTGATACTAATTGTACGATTGTTTCGAAAATAACAAGAGCAAAAGATAGGAGTATTCTATCATTAAAAGTATTCAAATGGTACAAAAAAGAGAAAAAGCTGCCTTCGGTTTGTGGTTTTGTTCGAAAGTAACGTTAAGCAAATTTACCGTGTCAGAAGATGTCGAAAGAATGAAACATGTTCCAAATAGAAATCAAATCATCCAGACGAAATGAACAGTTAATGAGAATCTCACTGGAAAAGTTGGTACTTAGACTTTGTAAAATATGCTGTATCTCCCAGCTTTTCTAAATCAAAAATTCTGAAATATTCGGTCAGAGGAATATTTATCCTAGTTATTTCATTTCCCATTATCATTTTCCCCTTTTGATTCTGCACATATATTCCCGATCATTTCCTCACCTTCGGCTAGTCTTAGTCCTTTTTTCAGATTAGTTAAACAAGCTAAAACCTTTTTGCACGTAGAGATTGCTAATGGCAGGCAACTGAGACGACTGAGTGAAGACTATTAAGATTTTATTTTCTTATAAGTGAGTCCAGAAATTTGTTGCTAAATTTGGTTGATTGTTAGTTGAGGATTCAGATGGGTAATTGGAATGGAAGTATTTGATAGTGTTGCGTCCTAGTGGTAGCCCTTGTGGACCTTGTCGTGGGGCTGAGTCTCGTAGTATCCCCAGGGAGCAAAGCACTCATATCCGTAACATTTCTTCGTGTCAGGGCCCCGGTATACCTACAAGAATGAAAGGTACAAATGTCAGTGGAAGTCACTCCAGTCCGGGGCCCTGTAAAAAGTGGTCGGTTGGTCTGCCTACTGCTCTTCCCACCAAAGTCATTAACCCTGAGGGCGGGTAAAGTCGTTGAGAAATGGTGCTTCACACACTGCTACACTCTCCCTTTTCAAACTCATAAAGCCCTTTGTTGATGATCAAATTGGGGCTCGATGGCTACTTTCACTTTTTTTTTATTGCCTCAAACGTGCAATAGCATCCCTATCGGATGATAAGTGGCGGATAGGTTGGTACGGATTGATAGAGGAGAATTGGTGCTCTTACCTGGATCTTAACGCGGCCGATGTCGTGTCCGTATGAGTCGTGATGGGGCTTGTGATAGCTGTCGTCAGGGAAGGCCACGGGCATGGGCATTGGATACGGGTAAGGGAAGGCCACGGCCGAGGCCACGAGGCAAGAGAAGGCAGCCAACAAAGTCTGAATAAGAAACGATGGATGTGAGATGAAATGTGAATGGGAGCCGAAAAGGCCAAGACAAATCCTCCATGAATTGTCAGACAGCTAACTTACCCAAGAATTCATGATGATATGTCAGACGATGGAGATCGAACTGTGAGATTTCTTTTTGTTATTGGCGCTTTTATACTCGATGAGGTTTTCGATCCTCCCGGGCGAGATGAGCCTGCTTTTGGCGCACCTTCGCGCCTTCCGTCCTCCGTGAATCATTAGTGTACAGACCTGGAGTACGTCGATGGAAATTTAGTCCTGAATTTACAATCGTCGAGGACGTTCTCCCGAACTCGGGACTATTCAACCCGACCAGAAAGAACGATGTCATGGATTACAAATCATGCGAGACTTTTTTTTTTGTTATTGAACATCAGGTTGCTCTTGGTTTGTTTTTATGACAAATTCGCCAAATAAGGTGATAGTTCCTTGACCAGCCTATCAAAGTTCATTCGAATCAAAAAAATGAAGTAAGCCAGCCTAGATTGTAGCATATATGTTACAAGCTATCAAGAACGATTCATACCCACTTCCACCATCATGCATAAGCAAGCATTTTGACACATATTTCTTTATGGATTCATGGAAGGCTAATGTGTCGAATCCTCTCTCTCTCTATATATATAGTAAATATTTTGACCCATCATATGAATTTATTTATCATCGAGGACCAAGATTGGTCGGGAGTTTCGACGAAAGAAGAAGGTGGTGACAGAAAGTTCACTAGTTTAGACATCCACTTCTTGACGACACGAGGTAAAGAAGCCCCAAGGAAATAGCAGGTTTCTTCAAGTCTTGTGGTTTTCCTAGATTGAAAAGCGAGCGGTATCTTCAGTAGATCGACATAGCGATATCCGTTATTCTTGGCCATTAAGAACTGAAAAGATTCGGTGTGCCTCAAATGCTATTCTATTTTATTCTTGGTTCACATTGACATGATACTTTTGCTTGTACAAGATCTTGTTGATTGCTTTATTGCAAGCGCTGATTTCGCTTCCCCAGAAACAGTTCACTTTCCATTTGCTCATCATCATGTTCTGATCAGTAATGATCATCATAAATCATAGTTTAATTGCCAATAGATTGAGTGAGTCTAGAATCTCACTTTTAGAGGGCAATGCATTTTTCTTTGTTTAACAAGGTGCTGAAACTTTTTCTTTGTTACGCTTGCAGATCATTCAAATCAAATCATTTTTAAACCTCGAAGCGAAGCACGGTTTTGGCATTTTAGTTGAAGGAAATCACTTCGTAGATAGAAGCCCATGTCGAGACCATTTCACACTTCCAATACAATGTAATGTACGCCTCAGTTTGAAATTACAACCATTTACGCTCAAAGCCTCCCCAAAAGCCTCCCCATTGCAATCCCAAAAGGTGAAAGTGAACTTATTTCATCTGTCTTTCCACAGAACGTGAGGTCATCTAAGAACTTACTTCTTATGTTAGACAGGTTAGGCAGCTACAAATAAGCGGAATGGAAAGTATACTAAATTCTTTAATGAACCTTCTCCATTTAAACTGGTGTAGATATTTTACGCGTTGAAATGACCGAGAGCCGCTAAAATGGTTATTATTGCATTCAAAACAACTTACGTACATCCTCAATTTGGCATTTCTATTTTAGAAATGGTTGCAGTAAGGAATGGACATGCGGCCAAAAGATCATTTTATAGAGCTGATTGTTAGAAACCTTTTTTCTTCTAATCTTTTTTTCTTCAAGTTCTACTAATCAGGAGCCAGCATGGACATGGCAAGAATCTGCTTCTTAGGGATAGCATGTTCAATTACCGGTGCTTGAGGATATTGTAATGTTATATTCCTTTTCATCTATGTATTGCTTGATATGGAAGACAAAAATACCCCCCGCTCGAGCGTGTTGTTGCCTATGTTTTGGAACGTTTATTCGCAAATTTTTGCGTATTTTTTATGCAAGTTTGTTGTCAAGAAAGACCATATTTATATGCAAGTTCTGGCCAGCCCTAGTTTTTAAGCTAAGACAAATAAACGGGACAGAAACAACAAACCGAAACGTTTTTGGTTAACATAACATCAACATATTTGGGTTATTTTAAGCAACATAAAAATGACATATTTGGGCCAAAAATCCAACATATTTTGTAAGAGCCTAAAAATGACAGTTTGGATGGTCTCCCAGGGTTGATCAAAAACCAGTCTATTGAGCTGTATTGTCAACCATATGTATTTGTATTCATATCCATGTCTTATCTCACATCTGCTCTTCCATCTATGTTTACATCTTGTTTACAATCCAATGGCTAACGGACCTTTCGCTGTTATTGAGCCCTTTCACTAAGTGATCTCCAAAAAAGCAGAAAAATTTACAATGACGAACCTTAATATTTACTGTTTGTTTATGCGTCCTCTTCCACTATTTTGATATGAAGTTGATAAGATCGTTCCATTTAATGCGAAAGCATGAGCAAAATCATTTTTTCTTATAAGAGGCTAAATTCCTAAATCTTATGTTAAGTTTCGTGACCTTTCAGATCGGTTCAATTCCATTCTTGGAGCGAAACGAAATGATTTCAGTTTTCGTGTTATCTTCGCAAGCATAACTTGAGGGGGAAACTAGCATTGGTGAAATGAAACATCAATGAAAAAAGCTATAGGAAAAGGGAAAGCCAAATTCTAAAAAAAAGCAACTATGAAAGCAGCTTTTTATTCAATAACCCTCGTTGTTATTAGACACAAATTATTTCTTTGCTAACTTTGACGTTTAAAGATGATATTGCAATATCACTTTACGTTCCTTTGACGCAAAAACTATGCACAACGAAGCTGATTTTAGGCTCTTTGAGGGGAGAAAGAGGGACAAAACCGTAAATTGGTTGTGGTTTGGGCGTGAAATTTCTCACCAATTTTAAGAATTACCCCAAGTGAACTTCAATGTGAGATAGAAAAATCGAGGATTCGAACTGTTTTCTTTCTGAAAAAAGTAATGATCAATTCAAACCCTAAGGTTTATGTTCTTGATGCTTGATGAAATCAGCAAAATAACCTTAAAAATCCCATTGAAAATGCGACGAAGTATAACAAAAATGACGAGGCTTTCTGAATTTCATTTTAATCTACTAAAAAAGCAATTGAATTTGGTTGACGTGAATACACCGTTACGTAATCGAGATAATCAACCCTTCATCTCTGGAGGTCAGCCTGGACAGAAAGTTGTTCCTTCCGTTTCAGATAAGTGCTTCCACCACAAAGAGGAAAATTGCAATTTTAACTCCATCATAACCTCATACATGCCATATACGTTTCGTTCTTACAAAGAGGTCAAGAAACTTGCTCAAACCCGTTTCATGAAGGTAGCAGAGCTGACCCATTGCACGGCAAAGGGTTGAATCTGGGGTTTCTACTCAGAATTTGGACATATTTGCAACGGCAGACAACTCAAACAAAATGGGAAGAGGCACGATAGATTAATTGGTAGAGCATCCGCTTATCAATTAGCGAAACCTGCTTCGATCCCAGGCTTGCCAAGTCCAAGCTTCTTTGCGGTATTTAAATTACAGCACGAGTTGCTGCTTTAAGAACTTAAATGGGCGAAACTGCGGTCATTCCCAAGGGTGAGGAAATAGTTAATGTAGGCTATGACGACGAACCGGGAATATCCCTCAAGTGGGACACCCATCATCAGATGGCAGGCCGAGCAAGAGAGCTGTCGCCTGACTTCGTAACAAATAAACAAACAAACAAAACTGCTCTTCACATGCTATAAAATAGAGTTCTTTTCAGCACATTATGTGACCAGGGTCACTAATTATACATAAGATTTTGATAGAAGTAGCTAACAACAACACAAACGCATTATAATTCAATGAAGAGGAAGCGGCCTAATCGGCCCTTTATTTGGTAAGGGTTGAGTCACAAAGCGCCCTCTGAAATGCACAGCGTAAAACATATTTCGTGCAGCGCAAGACGGCTATGGTTGGAAGGACTAACTGAACTGCGAATTAAAAGTTTTGACCCCCAACGACAACTGAACTAAGAACATATGAGAGCAGTGCAATATTGGGCATGTGAAGTAAAGGAAATTGAAGAAAAAATGTCGTCTGACACCCTGATACTGGTCATTTTGTGGAGCGAGAGCTTAGACAAACATCACAACCAACTCGCACCGCGTCATTTTTGATTCAATTATGTCCCCTCATCGCACATTGCATGCGACATAACATTTTGCCTTGAATTTCCTTTATTTCATATGAAGAATTGACACGTATTTGTTACATATATTGAGTTTGATTCTTTTTATTTATCTTGGGTTCCTGGAATGGCCAAAATGTAGCCATTTGGGGCAAATTTCATGGTCTTGAAATAAAATCTCGCACCCTGCCCAATGCCTCTACACCCATGTTTGCTCTCTACTTTCAAGAGTGACCTTTTTGAAATGCTCATAGCTATGAAAGACGATCAAAGCATCAAGCCTGTAACATCTGGAAGTGCCCGTTTGGATGAATGGTTGTAGTTTTACACTGATAAACGGCAATAAAAAACCCTTGATGGGGGTATTCTTTGAAAAAGACCATTTTGCGCCTATCTCGCTGTGTATGCCAGCGGACTTCTAGAAATATGGATTGTGAACGAGCTTCCCTCCAAATCGGCCTGCTTTTGGTCNAGGTTGATCCTTGATGGGGGTATTCTTTGAAAAAGACCATTTTGCGCCTATCTCGCTGTGTATGCCAGCGAACTTCTAGAAATATGGATTGTGAACGAGCTTCCCTCCAAATCGGCCTGCTTTTGGTCATAGCAACTCTGAGCCACTTTTCGAGTTGAAGTAATAGAAAAAGAAACGTAGATGTCCTCAGCTGAAAAAAATGTTATTTTCATATCATTTACTTATAAAGTGGTTCGTTTCAAAGTTATGTTGTCTTATGCTTATGTAGCTGACCAAGAGCAGGCCGAAAATCCGAATTTTATGTAGTGTTTCAACATAACTTTGGACATATCTCCCAAGTTCCCTAAGCATAGCTTTGGTGTCAAATTTGGCCAAGTTCATGTATTCCTCAAGATCTTGTTGTCTTATCAAGTATTTATTTGGAATAAATTGAACAGTTTAGGAGATAAGAAATGTTTGCTCCCGTTTGCAGTCGACATCTAGAAGCCCGTGACGAAGTTACGTCCTCTGTAAAATGCCAGATGGTCGTGAGATGGTGTAACATTGTAAACCACTTTGACTCATTACAAACCTGGGTTAATTACATTCTAAAATGCAATTGATTACATACGTTTCAAATGCAATTAAGTACAATTACTTCCTATTGAAATGTAACTAATGACAATTAATTCATATTAATTAATTGCGATTGATTTTTATTGATTAAACACAATTAATTTATATTAACTAATTACAATTAATTTATATTAACTAATTACAATTAGTTTATATTAACTAATTACAATTAATTTATATTTGACTATAATTAATTAAAATCACAAATACTTTCAAATGCAATCGAATAATATTCAATAACTTATTTTGCAATACCTCCCAAGCATAAAAGGATTATTACCTTTACTCCGAATTTGCCATAGTTCTTATTTTTCGAGAGTTTTATCAAAATTAAGTAGGTCAATTATGTGGCAACTAATTTTGCCTGAGCAATCTAAATGCCTTGTAATGTTGAGTACAAGAACAATGCGCATGTGCCTTAGCTTTTCTGATCAATGTTCCTTCATCATTAATCACTATTGCAAGATAATTCAACATTGAAAGCGTCACAGGAATAACATTTTTTGCAATTTAATGAACACTACTCCTAAGATCTATTTAAGATATAACGATCAGCGGCAGAGATGTTTGGCAATACTTTAGGACTCTGCTTTATGAGTGCAAAGTCGGATGAGCATTGCAGTCCAGGGAGGAAAGTTCTAGCAAAGGAGGAAGTAAGTGAAGAAACGTCATCATCAATCATAAACCCATTGGCTTTTACAGATGTACTTTTTTTGTTTGGGGGATGGAAATGTAATTATAATTGAAATATCTTAATGACATCCTTTCAAATACAATTAATAACAATTACTCTGTTTCTCAATGTAATTATTTATAATTACAATTAATCTCTTTCTTAGTTCAATTGTTCATAATTACAATTACCCTGTTTCTCTATGTATTTATTCAAAATTATAATTATAATTACAACACAGGTCTGACACTTTAATAGGTCGCTTAATAGGTCGTATTTTGGTCAAGAAATCTAAGATTCGTTATACATACTTATCCAGGTATCCAAGTATTTCAGGTAATGACACCATGACATAGTCTCCTTTCAAACCTATGGATATTTCAAATTGCTAACATTAGGAGGTCTTTGACGGTTAAGAGCACAGCGGTAGCAGGGGAGAAAAAGAAGGGACAAGGGAAAGGAGACCAACCAATCTAGCCCAATCCACATCCGTTAGGATTTTTTCTTAAATAGCGGCTATTGGTGTTCCAATTATGGAATACAAAAGATATTTGCTTCGACGCAATAGGGCCAGATGTACAAAGAAAAGAACTGCTATTTCTTCATGCTTCACTAATTGTTCCACTGCCTTTGATACCGATTATGTAGCTTAAATTGTAAAAACTAACCAGAAACTCGGTCAAAGTCTGTGGGTGAAATGCGTGGCCATAAACGCGTAATTATACAAACTCATTTTGGAGTTGGTATTTTTTATGTTTATAGCACACGGTGGTTATATTTTCTGGTTAAGTGTTTGCTCAAATACCAAGACATCTTTTTACAACTTTTGTGAAATACACATGTTTAAAAGTAGCTCAGAGAAGTGTGTTAAATAACTTAAAGTGGATTAAAATGCACCATTGTCAAAAACGTAGTCTTTAAGTATTAAACATTCTCTTAGTTATGTATTGACGTAAAATTTCATAAACTTCTATTCCGCAGATGCCTAGATATTACAACTTAAAGGTTGCGTTTTACGCCTTAAATGATCGAAAAATGGCCTAATTATGTTTCCAGTTATTCCCAAGGAATATGATTGTGTTTTTCAATGACACGACAAGAAATGATATTTCACCATTTTCTTGAAGATTTCTTTAAAAGCAAAAAGTAGCAAAAAATGTCGCTTAAAACTTACAAAACATGCAAAATTGCCTTTCATTTTACTGAAGTGCCAAAAGCTACAATATCCTATCGTGTTCCTAAAATATCTGAACGATACCTATGACAGTTCAATTTTCCAAATTGTCGCTTTTTGCAATAATTAATTTCTACTTACTAGCGATGTTTTTATTGAACATTAATAGAATTATGTCAAAATTCAAGATTAAGCTTCATTGAAGTTGCGATTGACAAGTATGGCATCAAAATTGTGAAATATTGACATTAAGTAAGTTTTAAGTTATATTGCAAACTATATTCGGGCTTTTCCACCTGCTTCAGAAAAGTGAAAAAATTTCATTTACATTTTAGGCATAGAAAAAGCTTATTATATTTCTTGGCAATTGCTTTAAGCTATAATCGGAGCAATTTGCTGTCAAATTCGATGAAAATGCAATCTTTTAAAACGAGATATCTTATAGTTTGCTCCATGGATTTGAATAAAATTTTAGTTGGAAACGCACCTAAGGTTGCTTCCAACATCTTTTGATTACGTTTTTAAAAATGCTATCTTTTTGTAGGTTTTAATTGGATTAATATTCTAATCTGAGCTAGAATCCAAAATATTTTTTTTACAAAAAATGTTCCTTTTGTTTCAATAACAACGAAAATCATTATTATAAGTCTTGGCATTTGCAAAAAATCTTTATCAGTATTGTGAGTAACACCGTGAGCAGCAGGTATGTGCTTAATATGAAATAATATAAAAAAATCGAATATGTAAACAGGAGCAAGAACCTGAGACCATCGCGTCAGAAATTGAGATGTCACACCATCAGGGCCAGGAGAGCTCGGGTGTCTCTGGTCACTGATGGCCTCCAAAGCATCATAATCTTTGAGTGTAAGATCATTTAAAATCAATATTTCTCTGCTAATGGTGTATTGTATATTCATTATGTTGACAACAATCTTGAAATGTTATATGCTGTTAAATCTCGCTGTTTCTCAATTCATCCCATGTGTACATGGCTTGTCCCTCATGGAAAAGAAACAGATCTAAACGGCGGTATCAGTTTTTTGTGGATGAAGTGGATGAGGGAACTAGGAAGAGGTTAAAACTATGGAGTACGGCAGTAGTGGAGTGGAAAGCTCAGTCGAAGATCGAACGTCTTCTAGCGAGGTTTGGTAGAGCTATGCGTTACCTCCTAATCAGATGCATTCCCCACTGAGAGAGTGTTCAATGTGCTCAATGAATTCCATTTTCATGTTCAGGTACTTGATTAGGAGGTAACGCAAAACTGAAACGTCTTCTAGCGAGGTTTCAGAGAGCTTTCCACTCCACTACTACCCCGTACTCCATGGTTAAACTAAGGACAGGACTGAAAAGCGCATTCGACGAATCAGAAAAGCTCAAAGTACTACCTATGATCTTGCTAAAGTTCCTTGTAAATAGGTAGAGGAGTAGTCATCGTTGATTTATGAACATGGCAAAGTTTGGGGATATTGTTCTTTCTTAATTTTTAGTGAATGATTTCACAAACTAAACAGGTTCAAATTTACTATTTAACTTGCGAAGATGTTTGAGAAGATCATGAAGTTCTTCCTCCAAGACAGCATGGGCTCAGAGCACAGTTTTAGCACGGTTACCCAGCTGATTGAGCATACAGGGCAAGTCACTGAGGGACTAGAGAGTCATGAATAAAGTTATCAAAATTATACTTAAAAAAGGACCTCCAGATGCAAAAAAAACAAGCCCAGGATGCAAATAAGAATGCAAATAAACTTCAGATATGTTTTATATGGTTTTGGTCTACTAAGGTAGTTTAAGCAATTTGTAAAGCTGGACACATATATTCTAATATGCTCTGATCTCAATGGATCAGCATCTGAAGAGTAATCTAAGACCAAACCTCCATAACAATCACAGACGTTAAGATAATAGGTTTGACTTGTCCGTTATTATTTGAAATCGACTTCAGCCAATGCCATTCTTTGAAAATGCTCAATGGGCTGCTAATGGGGTTTTGTTTGACAAAATATGCTTATTCAATATTTCCAGTGAGTTGTACATACAATTGTTTGTGTCCTAGGAAAGAGTTGCAGGCGGGACCCTGAATTGTGCAGACAAGCGTCAAGGGTGGCAATTTCTCACCAAAATAGTGAAAATATAAGTTTTCAGTCCAAACAAAATCAGTCAGAATAAGCCTAAAATGCATAAAAATGTGAAAACGGACCAAAGATGCAAATGATGTAAATAAAGGTTCAGGATGTAAAAAGATACATTTAGGGGCCCAGGATGCAAATAAATGTTATTTGCGTAAGTTTGAGAACGCTAGTCATGAGTCAGTTGATGTTGTCTATCTTAATTTTGCCAAGGCCTTTGATAAAATAGATCAAATCTTTTTACTTGATAGACCCCCTGAGATCGGGATCCAGGGCAAGGTTCTCAATTGGTTAAGAAGTTTCAATTGCGGTAGAAAGCGCTTAAGGAGAGGGATCTCTTAGTGACATATATGATGCCAAGTCGGTTGGTCTTCAGGGCTCCATGATGGGTCCTCTCCTTTTCATCATCTTTATTGCTCCTAGCAAAGCTCAGTTCTTCTAATGCTGATGATACAAAGTTAAGTTAGTTTGTGGTAGGAAAGGCCAAGATTTCGAGAGTCTGGTAAAGGTCTTAGATAAAATCTACTCTTGGGTTGCTGAGAGTAACATGGCTTTCAATGCAATGCAATTCCGTTCAATGACATTTGGGTCGACTCCATTAGACTCTCCACTATTGGATGATGAAGGTAAGGGCATTCAGGAGGTCTCATCCATTAATGATTTAGGTGTAGGTCCCAAAAATCATGAAAAGTTCGAAGCATATCCAGTTGAAAGTGGTTAAAGCCTCTCAAACATGTATGTAGTTGGATTTATCGCACGTTTATGTCCAGAAATAGTATCACGACGTTAACTCTGTTCAAGTCGATTGTCCAGCCACATTTAGAATATGCCTCGCCCATTTAGACTCCAACGAGGATTTGCAAAAGGTCGAGCTGGTCCAAGATGTTTTACCAGGAACGTTAAGGGTATGAGAGAGATCTCGTATCGGGAGAGGTTAGAAAGGTTGAGACCGTTCCGTATTCAAGAAGGTTCGAAAGCTACTTGATATTGTGCGTTTTTTAAAGCATTCATGAGCTTTGTCCCAACCGGGAAGGCTTAACGTGCGTTTTGAGAGCGTCTTCAAGCAGGTTGGGCAATTTTGAGAATCAGCTTGACTTTTGGACACCAAGTGGACAAAAATGGACAATAGTGTCCAAAAGGGTCCCAAAGTGGACACAAGGTGCGTAAAGTAAGTAGAATTGTGCCAAAGTTGGTAAACATTTTAAACCCTAATTCATGTAATTTCTTTACCTAATCTATATGGTAACCAGAAAGTGGGATCATTAATGAATATTTTATATTAATTATAATGTCAACTTTCTTAATATACATATACATTATATTAAGGAGCTGTTAGCCTTCGTAGAATGCTGGAAAATCAATTCACTAATGTTTTTTTTTTAATTTCTAAAATATATTCACATATATCTTTATGTGTTTTGATAATTTTAATGAGTTATCGTAAAAAAATGTAACATTGTAAAGTTAGACAAATATCTTAATGTTAAGAGGTTGAAGCCAAGCACAGGGCATTTGGTAGCTGGGCAATTCACTTTTTAATCGTTATGCATCCATAGATAATGATGTATTATTATTCTATCAAAATCAAGTGCTTCTCCTCATTTTTGATATCAAAGTTTGGTAGACCAAATTATAGATGCTCTAGGCGTAGATACGCGAGGTTGAGTATACGTCATCAAATTCGACCGGTCTGATTGGCTGCCAATTGTCAACGAACATGGGCTTTGTTTGGAAACTTTCTCAACAGGGAGTCAGTCACTTCCAAAAAGAGGTCACACGTTTGCATTGCATAATAGGGTAAAGCTTTGAATGATTTATGACAAATTTGATCCCCCATGGATTTAACCAACTCATTCCACAGGGTTAAGAGTGTCTTTTGTTATTAGAATTGAATTAGTGTGGTATTTCTCAATAAAATGTACTTGACACACTGATCTTTCGCATGCTGACAGTCTCGAGTTGCACTAAAAAACCTCAAAAAAGAAAGTACTACCATGTTCAACAAATTACATTGTAAAGTTTAAAGGGACTTGTTTCTTGATAGACTCAGGAAGCACAGATGTGATAATGTTAATCTGAATAATCTAATGAATATTATAGCAATCTAAACTTATGAAAAAATGGGTTCACAAAAGATTTAGAAAGTAACAAAATAGTAATAACAATCTACAATGCCATATCCATGAATCAGCTTGTCTTCAAGTAAAATTTGGCAATGTCCTTGAAGAAAATATTCAATGATCCTTGTCATAATAGAATTCTTTCTTATACAACGCATCCGTTCAAAATCTGTTTGGAAACTTTTTAGTTCTACTGATCGTTTACATTTTTGAAGTGGAGCCACTTGTCAAACCTCGCGCGTCTCTGAATCCAAGGTCCCTAGACCAAATATCAAATGGAATTTCAAAGGTAAAAAGTAAACGAAATATGACCTTTCATTTTAATAATAGTGGGGATTACAATCCTTGTAGCGGTTAGGAAAGCCCGTAAAAAAACAAACCACACTAACAAACATCCACAATGCCAAAATACTTAATTAAAAACATTTTAAGCAACTTGTTTATGGAAAACAATGCACAAAAGTGGGAAATATGTCAATCTTAAGCAATTGCTAAAGAAGTTCAATTTTTAATATTAGTTGTACCAAACGGCTCATGACTTCAAACAAACTATTCTTGCAAAAAATACCTGACCATGTTGAATAAATGGAGCTATATAATTACATTTGCTGTTTTGGGGACTATTTTGTATGTAGAGGTAGCCCAGGCTTCCCATAAGCCTTATGGTTTTTTCGTCGGGAACCCAATACAGGTGTGATCTAGCTGTCTAGCAGGGCACCAGAGAGGTGCGCCCGTGAAATGTTGCATGAAATACAACCCGAGTTACTTTATTCGTTTGAGAAGCAAGAGATGATCATTTCTGTCAGACGGGAGGTCCACCGCTTCAAAGCTATATTAAAATCAACATCCAAATTTATTTTTTGGATCAAATCATTCCATGATTTGGGGAAACAAATATGGTGAAAGCCTCTGCAACCTGCTTGTATGAAGATGTGGCAACTAAATAATAGTAGACCCTCCGCTCGATTCTTTAAATGAAAATATATTTCAAATTGTAGAAATGTCTTCTGTCACATATTCAAGCATGAACTTGAGTCGGTTAAATTTTATCATGTCTGTCAATTTTTAAATCTGCAACGTCTAAAATCTTTCCTCCATATCAGTTCGATAGTTGTCTCATACCATCCATCTTATGGCACTTTTTTGCGAAGGAAAAAGGCCATTTCCTGCCAGAGATTCTCCAAAATATGCCAACCCATTATTTAACCTACTCCTAATTAGTGGTGATGGGATGAAATCAAATTTCAAATTCAAGTTCGCCAGATAACATGGAAAGTGAAAGCACCAACCGATTCCATCCTGAAGTAAGATGTTAAGTTTGAGTAAAAAGCAACCTTGGTTTGACGGAAGAAAATCTGGTTTACTTTTTGAGTCTAGCTAACGGGTTTACGACATTCCATCAGTATTGTCACATGCCATTAAAAATGTATTTTTTTAAATTTTTAGTTTTTTTTTTTATACGGGCTTTTCTAACCGCTACAGGGAATGTAATCCCCAGTACTATTGAAATGAAAGGTTATAATTCGTCTATTTATTACCTTTCAATCATTATATGATATTTGGTCTACCAACGAATCTGAGTTGACAGACCGAGCTAGTCCTTGAATGTAAGGTTGATCTGGAATGCTATCTAAAAATTTGTCCAAGTCTGACTTGAAAGATGCAAACGGATCAACAAGGACTATGTATTCCCTACGAATATTAGAGGGAAGCAAATTAAACAATCAAATAGCCCGAGAAAGAAGAGAAGTGGATGCAGCATAAAAAGAGAGACTGGCAGCCCTGGTTGCAGTATCATTACTAATGGAACATTGGAAACCCATTAGTCACTGACAAAAAGTAACCCTGATGTTTCTTCGTTCAAATCAGGGTTGCATTTTGGTTAAACCTAACCTTTTACGTTACGTTGGAAACAGCTGGTGTTTTGACTTTCCTAGCTTTCTAGCACTTCCGATTTTGTTTTATTGATCTTTATTGAACTTTTATTGATCAAGCA